>NC_053022.1:121353956-121653956 GCF_003073215.2 Triticum urartu
TATGCGGTAGCCGTCCGAACTGGCCCATGAGTATACGGCCACGGGGGTCCTCGGCCCAATCTAATAGATCGGGAGACGACGTGGTGAGTACCCCCTAGTCCAGGACACCGTCAATCCTCCTGACAAGGAGAGAGACCTTAATGGGTTCAGTATGTCGCCAAAGGGCGAGTGCTGAAAAATATACACGGAGGTAAACTCCATGATCGACGCCCAATCGGATTCGATAGGAACGGGCGCAGGCGGTTCGGAGTCCGTGGCTGGAGAAGGATCCGACAGTTTAACAACACGGCTCTCGTGCAAGGTAAGGTCGATGTTTGGTTCGATCGCCGTTGAGGGTAAGGCCTCCGTGGCGGGGTCCATCCACCCGTCCATGGACGGCGCAACTGGCTCCGAATTGAGGGTTATAGCGGCTGCCTGTGCGATCTCCTGAACACTGTCCGATGGTAGAGCTAAATCGTACTCATCGTGACCGCGTGACGCACAAGGCAGAGGCTCGAATCCATCGAAAATCAAGTCTCCACGGATATCGGCCGTGTAGTTTAAGCTTCCAAACCCGACCTGGTGGCCAGGGGCGTAACTTTCAATATGCTCCAGATGGCCAAGCGAATTGGCCCGCAGTGCAAAGCCGCCGAACACGAAGATCTGTCCGGGGAGAAAAGTCTCACCCTGGACTGCATCGCTATTGATGATAGTAGGAGCCATCAAGCCTAATGGCGACGACACAGAGGAACTCTCAATGAAAGCACCAATGTCGGTGTCAAAACCGGCGGATCTTGGGTAGGGGGTCACGAACTGTGCGTCTAAGGCGGATGGTAACAGGAGGCAGGGGACACAATGTTTTACCCAGGTTCGGGCCCTCTTGATGGAGGTAAAACCCTATGTCCTGCTTGATTAATATTGATGATATGGGTAGTACAAGAGTAGATCTACCACGAGATCGGAGAGGCTAAACCGTAGAAGCTAGCCTATGGTATGATTGTATGTTGTCCTACGGACTAAAACCCTCCGGTTTATATAGACACCGGGGAGGTTAGGGTTACACAAGGTCGGTTACAAAGGAGGAGATACACATATCCGTATTGCCTAGCTTGCCTTCCACGCCAAGTAGAGTCCCATTCGGACACGAGACGAAGTCTTCAATCTTGTATCTTCATAGTCTAACAGTCCGGCCAAAGGATATAGTCCGGCTGTCCGGAGACCCCCTAATCCAGGACTCCCACACCTACTAAACCAGTAAGTATTCAAACATCCACATATTGCAATGTATATAGCATCCTAGGTCACAACCCTTTGCTATCAAAAATGACAAATGCATGTTTGCATGTAGTTTGCAGGAAAGCCATGAATGCAAGGAAAGATGATTTGGATGATGTGCTGAAACTTGTTTCATTCTTCAAAGACATGAAGGCAATACATGATGAGTTTTTCTATGATATACAAGTAGACAATGACAAGTCAATTAAAAACATTTTTTGGTCCAATGCAAGCTGCCGAGGAGCCTATCTAGACTTTGGCGATTGCGTAACATTTGACACAACATACAAGACCAACAGATTTCATATGCCTCTGGGAGTGTTTGTTGGAACAAACCATCACTTGCAGTCAACGATATTTGCTGTTGCCTTTATTAGAGACGAAGATTCAAACTCATTCAAGTGGCTGTTCAATACATTTGTACGGTGCATGAACAACAAGCCCCAACTTGCATTCTAACAGGTGAGTTCCAAAAAAAATTAGTTATGAATGTGAAGTTCAAATACATGAATCATAGAAGTTCAAGGACAAAGCTGTAAGATAAATATATGTAGCATGTTCAGAAAAATATAGTTATTTATGTGAAGTTCAAGAACTGCTACCACAGAAGTTCAACAACACCGCTTTAAGAAAAAAATTTGAATGTGACACTACTAGTTAGTCCTACTACTAACTGTGAAGTTCAAGCACTGGTACCACAGAAGTTCAGCAACACTGCTGTAAGGAAAAATACATGTGACATTCTTAGATATCCCTACTGCTAGATGTGAAGTTCAAGTACTTGTACAACATAAGTTCACCATCGGTGCAAAAAAGAATCAAGTTTCATTTCTTTTAATTCATGGAGACCAGTGCCCATCGATGGCGAAAGCTATACCACAATCATTTCCAAACACCATCCACAAGCTCTGCCGTTGGCACATCATGAAGAAGTACAGGGAATACCTCGCGTTTCTGTACAAAAAGTATAAAACATTCAAAGAGGAGTTCACAGCTATATTAAACTGGCCACTGATGCCAACGGAGTTTGAAGATGCCTGGGCTGAACTCATGCACAAGTACAACCTGGAGAACAACCAGATGATGATCTAACTCTGGAGTGATAGGAAGATGTGGATTTCAGCATATTACAAGAACATTTTCTGTGCTAGAATTACTTCCACACAACGAAGCGAGAGCATGAACCACGTCCTCAAGAAAGGGTTTGTCAAGGGGACCTAGAACCTACACAAGTTTGCTAGGCGGGTCAATGCTTGCATACAAACTCGGATGCGGAAGGAGAACGAGCAAACAATGACCAGCATGGTACGATGACAAAAAAACACCCCAATCATGTTCTGTTTACCTTCAACATGTGCACTTTGAATTTTAAAAAATGAAACCCATGACTCTGCTTCGACTAATATCTTACTTTTTGACATGTGCAGACCAATCCTGTGACAAAAACAACTTACGGCTACGAGGAAGACATGTCTATCAAGTACACGAGAGCCGTGTACACCAACATGAGGAATAGGATGAGAAAAGTCATGCTATTTCATGCAAAGTGTACAGTAGAGCCCACTAAGTACCTTGTGTACTACCACAACAAGCCTGGCCATGATGATGAAGAAAGATTTTCCTGGTCAAAGCATGAATTCCAGGTTGTAGCTGACCTAGAGAATGAAATATACGAGTGTGAATGCAAGCTCTGGACACACACAGGTGAGCGAAAAAACAAACTCATTAAATAGCTAGAATAGTAGTATCATATCAAAATTTATGAAACTCATTGCTAGCTCACAAACTATGTATTCTGCATTCATCACAAAAATGCATGCCTGTTCTGCCTTCACATCATGAACATAGTGGACTACCTCAAGCCTGCCAAATTTCCAAACAAGTATATCCTCAAACGGTACACAAAGATTGCAAAATCACAACCAACCTTTGATACAAGGGACTATAACACAACCGCATCGGATGGCAGCTCAAGGCTATCGAAGCAAGACATCTTGCTGCAACTGAATTTGATGGTTAACAAGAAATCGATGAGATGTGACCAGGAATATGACAGAGCCTACTATGTTCTTAAGAGGCTTGTGGAAGAGCTTGATGCAATACATTCAGCAAATCAAGCGGATGCTGAGGAAAGGATGGCTGAAGAGGATGCTGAAATTGAAGATGACCTTCATTATTATGCAGCTGAAATGCTCAACACCGCCGCTGAAGCCAACCAATGGAAGCAGGGTGATGGCCAATCAATGGAGCAGCGACAGCAAGAGACGATGAAACTGCCGCTGTATTCTGAAACAAAGGGTAGGAAGAAAATTACTGCAGCAAAGAAAAGTGACAAGAGAGCAAAAATAAAGGCACCACCTACAGGAAGAGTCATCGTGCTCGATGAGAATGGAGTGCCACTTGGACATAGGAAATGTAGTGTGTGCAACCAGGTTGCGGGACACAACAAGCTGACCTGTCCAACACTCTTGGAAAGAAACAATGCTGAGGAGGTCAAGCAACCCAAATCTCAAAAACAGCAGCCCAAAGTTATGGAACAAAATAAAGGACCACACCCAAAGAAAGCAAGCAGCAGACTTTGTAGCATATGCAAGGAGTATGAACCACATAATGCAAGAACATGCCCGAAGCGCGCAGTGAAGGAAATATGCCCTAGAGGCAATAATAACGTTATTATTTTATTTCCTTATATCATGATAAATGTTTATTATTCATGCTAGAATTGTATTAACCAGAAACATAATACATGTGTGAATACATAGACAAACAAAACGTCACTAGTATGCCTCTACTTGACTAGCTCGTTAATCAAAGATGGTTATGTTTCCTAACCATAAACATGAGTTGTCATTTGATTAACGGGATCACATCATTAAGAGAATGATGTGATTGACATGACCCATTCCATTAGCTTAGCACCCGATCGTTTAGTATGTTGCTATTGCTTTCTTCATGACTTATACATGTTCCTATGACTATGAGATTATGCAACTCCTGTTTGCCGGAGGAACACTTTGTGTGCTACCAAACGTCACAATGTAACTGGGTGATTATAAAGGAGCTCTACAGGTGTCTCCAAAGGTACATGTTGGGTTGGCGTATTTCAAGATTAGGATTTGTCACTCCGATTGTCGGAGAGGTATCTCTGGGCCCTCTCGGTAATGCACATCACTTAAGCCTTGAAAGCATTGCAACTAATGAGTTAGTTGCAGGGAGATGATGTATTACGAAACGAGTAAAGAGACTTGCCGGTAACGAGATTGAACTAGGTATTGAGATACCGACGATCGAATCTCGGGCAAGTAACATACCGATGACAAAGGGAACAACGTATGTTGTTATGCGGTCTGACCGATAAAGATCTTCGTAGAATATGTAGGAGCCAATATGAGCATCCAGGTTCCGCTATTGGTTATTGACCGGAGACGTGTCTCGGTCATGTCTACATTGTTCTCGAACCCGTAGGGGTCCGCACGCTTAAGGTTTCGATGACAGTTATATTATGAGTTATGAGTTTTGATGTACCGAAGTTAGTTTCGGAGTCCCGGATGTGATCACGGACATAACGAGGAGTCTCGAAATGGTCGAGACATAAAGATTGATATATTAGACGGCTATATTCGGACACCGGAAGTGTTCCGGGTGATTTTCGGAGAAAACCGGAGAAGCCGGAGGTTACCGGAAACCCTACCGGGAGAAGTAATGGGCCATATGGGCCTTAGTGGAGAGAAGAGAAGGCAAGCCAGGTGGCCGCGCGCCTCCTCCCCTGGTCCGAATTGGACCTAGAGAGGGGGGCGTGCCCCCCTTTCCTTCTCCTTCCCCACTTCCTTCCCCTCCTAGTAGGATCCTACTCCTACTAGGAGGAGGACTCCTCCTTGGCGCGCCTATAGGGCTGGCCGGCCTCCTCCCCTGGCTCCTTTATCTACGGGGGCAGGGGGCACCCCTAGACACACAAGTTGATCCACGTGATCGTTTTCTTAGCCGTGTGCGGTGCCCCCTTCCACCATAATCCTCGATAATATTGTAGCGGTGCTTAGGCGAAGCCCTGCGACGGTAGAACATCAAGATCGTCACCACGCCGTCGTGCTGACGGAACTCTTCCCCGACACTTTGCTGGATCGGAGTCCGGGGATCGTCATCGAGCTGAACGTGTGCTAAAACTCGGAGGTGCCGTAGTTTCGGTGCTTGATCGGTCGGGCCGTGAAGACGTACGACTACATCAACCGCGTTGTGCTAACGCTTCCGCTGTCGGTCTACAAGGGTACGTAGATCACACTCTCCCCTCTCGTTGCTATGCATCACCATGATCTTGCGTGTGCGTAGAAATTTTTTGAAATTACTATGTTCCCCCAACAGTGGCATCCGAGCCTAGGTTTTATGTGTTGATGTTATATGCACGAGTAGAACACAAGTGAGTTGTGGGCGATATAAGTCATACTGCTTACCAGCATGTCATACTTTGGTTCGGTGGTATTGATGGACGAAGCGGCCCGGACCGACATTACGCATACGCTTACGTGAGACCGGTTCTCCCGACGTGCTTTGCACAAAGGTGGCTAGCGGGTCTCAGTTTCTCCAACTTTAGTTGAACCGAGTGTGGCTATGCCCAGTCCTTGCGAAGGTTAAAATAGCACCAACTTGACAAACTATCGTTGTGGTTTTGATGCGTAGGTAAGATTGGTTCTTACTTAAGCCCGTAGCAGCCACGTAAAACTTGCAACAACAAAGTAGAGGACGTCTAACTTGTTTTTGCAGGGCATGTTGTGATGTGATATGGTCAAGACATGATGCTAAAATTTTATTGTATGAGATGATCATGTTTTGTAACCAAGTTATCGGCACTGGCAGGAGCCATATGGTTGTCGCTATCACTAAGCGGTAGCTATAGTCGTGGAAGCATAAGATTGGCGAGACGACAACGATGCTACGATGGTGATCAAGGTGTCGCGCCGGTGACGATGGTGATCAGGACGATGCTTCGAAGATGGAGATCACAAGCACAAGATGATGATGGCCATATCATATCACTTATATTGATTGCATGTGATGTTTATCTTTTATGCATCTTATTTGCTTTGTTTGACGGTAGCATTTTAAGATGATCTCTAACTAATTATCAAGAAGTGTTCTCCCTGAGTATGCACCGTTGCGAAAGTTCTTCGTGCTGAGACACCACGTGATGATCGGGTGTGATAGGCTCTACGTTCAAATACAACGGGTGCAAAACAGTTGCACACGTGGAATACTCAGGTTATACTTGACAAGCCAAGCATATACAGATATGGCCTCGGAACACAAAGACCGAAAGGTCGAGCGTGAATCATATAGTAGATATGATCAACATAGTGATGTTCACCAATGCAACTACTCCATCTCACGTGATGATCGGACATGGTTTAGTTAATTTGGATCACGTAATCACTTAGAGGATTAGAGGGATGTCTATCTAAGTGGGAGTTCTTTAGTAATATGATTTATTGAACCTAAATTTATCATGAACTTAGTACCTGATAGTATCTTGATTGTTTATGTTTGATTGTAGATAGATGGCCCGTGCTATTGTTCCGTTGAATTTTAATGCGTTCCTTGAGAAAGCAAAGTTAAAAGATGATGGTAGCAATTACACGGACTGGGTCCGTAACTTGAGGATTATCCTCATTGATGCACAGAAGAATTACGTCCTAGAAGCACCGCTGGGTGCCAGGCCTGCTGCTGGAGTAATACCAGATGTTATGAACGTCTGGCAGAGCAAAGCTGATGACTACTCGATAGTTCAGTGTGCCATGCTTTACGGCTTAGAATCGGGACTTCAACGACGTTTTGAACGTCATGGAGCATATGAGATGTTCCAGGAGTTGAAGTTAATATTTCAAGCAAATGCCCGGATTGAGAGATATGAAGTCTCCAATAAGTTCTATAGCTGCAAGATGGAGGAGAACAGTTCTGTCAGTGAGCATATACTCAAAATGTCTGGGTATAATAATCACTTGGTTCAATTGGGAGTTAATCTTCTAGATGATTGCGTCATTGACAGAATTCTCCAATCACTGCCACCTAGCTATAAGAGCTTCGTGATGAACTATAATATGCAAGGGATGAATAAGACTATTCCCGAGCTCTTCGCAATGCTGAAAGCTGCGGAGGTAGAAATCAAGAAGGAGCATCAAGTGTTGATGGTCAACAAGACCACTAGTTTCAAGAAAAAGGGCAAAGGGAAGAAGAAGGGGAACTTCGAAAAGAACGGCAAGCAAGTTGCTACTCAAGAGATGAAACCGAAACCTGTACCTAAGCCTGAAACTGAGTGCTTCTATTGCAAGTCACTGGAAGCGGAACTGCCCCAAGTATTTGGCGGATAAGAAGGATGGCAAGGTGAACAAAGGTATATGTGATATACATGTTATTGATGTGTACCTTACTAATGCTTGCAGTAGCACCTGGGTATTTGATACTGGTTCTGTTTCTAATATTTGCAACTCGAAACAGGGACTACGGATTAAGCGAAGATTGGCTAAGGACGAGGTGACGATGTGCGTGGGAAATGGTTCCAAAGTCGATGTGATCGCGGTCGGCACGCTACCTCTACATCTACCTTCGGGATTAGTATTAGACCTAAATAATTGTTATTTGGTGCCAGCGTTAAGCATGAACATTATATCTGGATCTTGTTTGATGCGAGACGGTTATTCATTTAAATCAGAGAATAATGGTTGTTCTATTTATATGAGTAATATCTTTTATGGTCATGCACCCTTGAAGAGTGGTCTATTCTTGTTGAATCTCGATAGTAGTGACACACATATTCATAATGTTGAAGCCAAAAGATGCAGAGTTGATAATGATAGTGCAACATATTTGTGGCACTGCCGTTTAGGTCATATCGGTGTAAAGCGCATGAAGAGACTCCATACTGATGGACTTTTGTAACCACTTGGTTATGAATCGCTTGGTACTTGCGAACCGTGCCTTATGGGTAAGATGACCAAAACACCGTTCTCCGGTACTATGGAGAGAGCAACAGATTTGTTGGAAATCATACATACAGATGTTTGTGGTCCGATTAATGTTGAGGCTCGTGGCGGATATCGTTATTTTCTCACCTTCACAGATGACTTAAGCAGATATGGGTATATCTACTTAATGAAACATAAGTCTGAAACGTTTGAAAAGTTCAAAGAATTTCAGAGTGAAGTTGAAAATCATCGTAACAAGAAAATAAAGTTTCTACGATCTGATCGTGGAGGAGAATATTTGAGTTACGAGTTTGGTGTACATTTGAAACAATACGGAATAGTTTCGCAACTCACGCCACCCGGAACACCACAGTGTAATGGTGTGTCCGAACGTCGTAATCGTACTTTACTAGATATGGTGCGATCTATGATGTCTCTTACTGATTTACCGCTATCGTTTTGGGGTTATGCTCTAGAGACGGCCGCATTCACGTTAAATAGGGCACCATCAAAATCCGTTGAGACGACGCCTTATGAACTATGGTTTGGCAAGAAACCAAAGTTGTCGTTTCTGAAAGTTTGGGGCTGCGATGCTTATGTGAAAAAGCTTCAACCTGATAAGCTAAAACCCGAATCGGAGAAATGTGTCTTCATAGGATATCCAAAGGAAACTATTGGATACACCTTCTATCATAGATCCAAAGGCAAGACTTTTGTTGCTAAATTCGGAAACTTTCTAGAGAAGGAGTTCCTCTCGAAAGAAGTGAGTGCGAGGGAAGTAGAACTTGATGAGGTAACTGTACCTGCTCCCTTATTGGAAAGTAGTACATCATAGAAATCAGTTTCTGTGACACCTACACCAATTAGTGAGGAAGCTAATGATGATGATCATGAATCTTCAGAACAAGATACTACTGAACCTCGTAGATCAACCAGAGTAAGATCCGCACCAGAGTGGTACGGTAATCCTGTTCTGGAAGTCATGCTACTAGATCATGATGAACCTACGAACTATGGAGAAGCGATGGTGAGCCCAGATTCCGCAAAATGTCTTGAAGCCATGAAATCTGAGATGGGATCTATGTATGGGAACAAAGTATGGACTTTGGTTGACTTGCCCAATTATCGGCAAGCAATTGAGAATAAATGGTTCTTCAAGAAGAAGACTGACGCTGACGGTAATGTTACTGTCTACAAAGCTCGACTTGTCGCAAAAGGTTTTCGGCAAGTTCAAGGGATTGACTATGATGAGACCTTCTCACCCGTAGCGATGCTTAAGTCTGTCTGAATCATGTTAGCAATTGCTGCATTTTATGATTATGAAATTTGGCAGATGGATGTCAAAACTGCATTCCTGAATGGATTTCTGGAAGAAGAGTTGTATATGATGCAACCGGAAGGTTTTGTCGATCCAAAGGGAGCTAACAAAGTGTGCAAGCTCTAGCGATCCATTTATGGACTGGTGCAAGCTTCTCGGAGTTGGAATAAATGCTTTGATAGTGTGATCAAAGCATTTGGTTTTGTACAGACTTTTGGAGAAGCCTGTATTTACAAGAAAGTGAGTGGGAGCTCTGTAGCATTTCTGATATTATATGTAGATGACATATTACTAATTGGAAATGATATAGAATTTCTGGATAGCATAAAGGGATACTTGAATAAGAGTTTTTCAATGAAAGATCTTGGTGAAGCTACTTACATATTGGGCATTAAGATCTATAGAGATAGATCAAGACGCTTAATTGGACTTTCACAAAGCACATACCTTGACAAAATTTTTAAGAAGTTCAAAATGGATCAAGCAAAGAAAGGGTTCTTGCCTGTGTTACAAGGTGTGAAGTTGAGTAAGACTCAATGCCCGACCACTGCAGAAGATAGAGAGAAAATGAAATATGTTCCCTATGCTTCAGCCATAGGATCTATGATGTATGCAATGTTGTGTACTAGACCTGATGTGTGTCTTGCTATAAGTCTAGCAGGGAGGTACCAAAGTAATCCAGGAGTGGATCACTGGACAGCGGTCAAGAACATCCTGAAATACCTGAAAAGGACTAAGGATATGTTTCTCATATATGGAGGTGACAAAGAGCTCATCGTAAAAGGTTACGTTGATGCAAGCTTTGACACTGATCCGGACGATTCTAAATCGCAAACCGGATACGTGTTTACATTAAACGGTGGAGCTGTCAGTTGGTGCAGTTCTAAACAAAGCGTTGTGGCGGGATCTACATGTGAAGCGGAGTACATAGGTGCTTCGGAAGCAGCAAATGAGGGAGTCTGGATGAAGGAGTTCATATCCGATCTAGGTGTCATACCTAGTGCATCGGTTCCAATGAAAATCTTTTGTGACAATACTGGTGCAATTGCCTTGGCAAAGGAATCCAGATTTCACAAGAGAACCAAGCACATCAAGAGACGCTTCAATTCCATCCGGGATCTAGTCCAGGTGGGAGACATAGAGATTTGCAAGATACATACGGATCTGAATGTTGCAGACCCGTTGACTAAGCTTCTTCCACGAGCAAAACATGATCAGCACCAAGGCTCCATGGGTGTTAGAATCATTACTGTGTAATCTAGATTATCGACTCTAGTGCAAGTGGGAGACTGAAGGAAATATGCCCTAGAGGCAATAATAAAGTTATTATTTATTTCCTTATATCATGATAAATGTTTATTATTCATGCTAGAATTGTATTAACCGGAAACGTAATACTTGTGTGAATACATAGACAAACAAAGTGTCACTAGTATGCCTCTACTTGACTAGCTCGTTAATCGAAGATGGTTATGTTTCCTAACCATGAACAATGAGTTGTTATTTGATTAACGGGATCACATCATTAAGTGAATGATCTGATTGACATGACCCATTCCAATAGCTTAGCACCCGATCGTTTAGTATGTTGCTATTGCTTTCTTCATGACTTATACATGTTCCTATGACTATGAGATTATGCAACTCACGTTTGCCGGAGGAACACTTTGTGTGCTACCAAACATCACAACGTAACTGGGTGATTATAAAGGTGCTCTACAGGTGTCTCCAAAGGTACATGTTGGGTTGGCGTATTTCGAGATTAGGATTTGTCACTCCGATTGTCGGAGAGGTATCTCTGGGCCCTCTCGGTAATGCACATCACTTAAGCCTTGCAAGCATTGCAACTAATGAGTTAGTTGCAGGATGATGTATTACAGAACGAGTAAAGAGACTTTCCGGTAACGAGATTGAACTAGGTATTGGAATACCGACGATCGAATCTCAGGCAAGTAACATACCGATGACAAAGGGAACAATGTATGTTGTTATGCGGTCTGACCGATAAAGATCTGCGTAGAATATGTAGGAGCCAATATGAGCATCCAGGTTCCGCTATTGGTTATTGACCGGAGACATGTCTCGGTCATGTCTACATTGTTCTCGAACCCGTAGGGTCTGCACGCTTAAGGTTACGATGACAGTTATATTATGAGTTTATGCATTTTGATGTACCGAAGTTTGTTCGGAGTCCCGGATGTGATCACGGACATGACGGGGAGTCTCGAAATGATCGAGACATAAAGATTGATATATTGGAAGCCTATGTTTGTATATCGGAAGTGTTCCGGGTGAAATCGGGATTTTACCGGAGTACCGGGAGGTTACCGGAACCCCCCGGGAGCTATATGGGCCATAGTGGGCCTTAGTGGAAAAGAGAAGAGGCAGCCCAACATGGGCCGCGCGCCCCTCCCCTCCCTTGGTCCGAATAGGACAAGGAGAGGGGGCCGGCCCCTCTCTCTCCTTTCCCCCCTCCGCGAATCCTATTCCAACTGAAGCGGTGCCAAATAATTTTCTGATGGCACTTCTGATGAGATGGCAAAAATTTAAGATACTAGGTACAAACTGTGATACTGTCTTAGGATGCGTTTGGTTGAAGGTGTGGTATGAATGGGTTGGGACCATGATTTTGTCTGAATCACATCTAACAAATGATTTGTAACAACGAAAGAGGGTCTAACCTTCTCTGCACATGCCAGAAACTTCCTCCCACTGTCCACAGAATCAAACGCAACTAGCTTCATGCATGGAGATCGATGGTGACAATGAGCAGATAGATCTTCCGCCACCCCGCTCCATTCGTTGCCACTGATGGTCTTAGGGAGCTATAAGAGGAAGAAACGACTCAAATCGACCTCCGGGTAAAAATCCTTCATTCCAAGTCATAGCCCGAGAGAAAGAAGAGAGGCATACACGGGTAGTGAAGGAGTAGTCTCCGAAGGAGGAACCGCTGGATATGTCTTTGAAGAATACCATGGCGACCCCGGTGGTAGGATGGGAGACAGCGAGAGCGAGGAAGCGGCTATATCTTAGCAAAGAAGGAAGGAAGGAGGAAACAGGGGAAATGTGACTTGTGGTCAGGGAGAAAAGGGGGTGGGGAAGGGGGGAAGGGGGGCGGGGTAGATATTTTGGCAGTAGGCCAAAATTTTGGAAAGGTGGAGGGAAACTTTGCGCGCGGTGCCACCGGACCATTCACTTTGAACGATTGTGTGCATCGCAAATGATTCTTCTGCTTTACACGCATGGGATGAGTTTGATAATTCAAATTTTGGTCTCAAGGCATGGGCACATTCACTTTGAACGCACGCGGTGCCGCCGGACCATTCACTTTGAACGATTGTGTGCATCACAAATGATTCTTCTTCTTTACGCGCATGGGATGAGTTTGATAATTCAAATTTTGGTGGAAATTTCCCCAAGTACGTCATTGCATAAATTAACATCGCTTGCTAATTTGGGCACCCAAAAGAGAGTACAGCAGACAGACCACACTTACTGAATCGAGCAATTTTAGTAATTACACAGAGCCAGTTAACCTAAACATTGCTCTAACAAAAGACCAGCATTAAAAACAATGGCTAAGTACGCATAATTAAAAATCCGCCGCTGCACCTGCCGATGCATCGCCGGTGTGAGATGAGACGTCGATGACTTGTCCTGGCGACATGCCGCCGTTGGTGGACTCCGCATCCCCCCTGCTGAAGTCGACCGCGTCCTCATCCTCGGCGCCACCCTCAAGGTTGTAGTACTCGTAGTAGTGGCTACGCCAGAGCTCGCGTGGGTACTCCACCGCCGATTCCTCGATGGGCAGACTCTTCTCTACCTCGACCTCGGCCACACGCAACTCCTCCCGGTGGTCCTCGATCTCCGTCGCCTCCTGCATCTTCGGCTCCCGCTCAGTGACCTCATGAGGAAGCAGGTGCTCCATGGCCACCGCTGCCTTTTCAGACGTGGGTTGTCTCGGTGTCAAAACCGGCGGATCTCGGGTAGGGGGTCCTGAACTGTGCGTCTGAGGTTGATGGTAATAGGAGACAAGGGACACGAATTTTTACCCAGGTCCAGGCCCTCTCGATGGAGGTAATACCCTACGTCCTGCTTGATTAATATTGATGAGTATGGGGGTTACAAGAGTTGATCTACCACGAGATCGTAATGGCTAAAACCCTAGAAGTCTAGCCTATCTGATTATGATTGTCTCTACGGACTAAACCCTCCGGTTTATATAGACACCAGAGGGGACTAGGGTTGTACAAAGTCGGTTACAGAGAAAGGAATCTTCATATCCGAACGCCAAGCTTTCCATCCACACCAAGGAGAGTCCCATCCGGACACGGGCGAGAGAATCTTTAGTCTTGTTTCTTCATGGCCCAATAGTCCGGCCCATGTCCAACAGGTTGGACTCCCGAGGACCCCTTAGTCCAGGACTCCCTCAGTAGCCCCTGAACCAGGCTTCAATGACGAGGTGTTTGGTGCGCAGATTGTCTTCGGCATTGCAAGGCGGGTTCCTCCTCCGAATACTTCAAAACATCTTTCGAACACAAAGAACGTGCCCAGCTCTACAAAACAAGAACCACAGACAACCGCAGAGAGTACAATATTTCACGAGTCCAATCCACTGACAACGTGCTCGAAATATGAAGTAGCACCACAGACACCACATCACCACCCGGTCATTATTTCGAACCATTTTCCGGCCTGCTGCTTCATATTTCGAGATGTAGTTTTATTGGCACGTCTTGTCAAAGCAAAGATCGTGTCCCCTTATTATGGGATTCTCATCAATACGGGCGTGGGTAATCCAACCGTGCCGCCTGCATGGCCCTTGGGAAACAGGCGAGTTTTAAGGCTAGTGAGGAGGCGATTGATATTCGCTGCCTTTATAAAGGGATAAGGACTCACCCCCTTTCACACATGCCTTCTCTCTCTCTCTCTCTGCCCATCAGTTCTCGAGCTCCAGCACCAAGTCCTCATCCTTTCCGCCTCCAAACAGCACTCCCGTCATGTCCAGATCTAGAGTGCAAGGCAAGTGGATGGTGTCCTCTGTCAAAGAGAAGGACATCACAGAGCTCCGGGAGGCCGGATATTTGGCCAAGGAAGTTGCCCATCGGCTTCCATCCAAGGGATAGATCGTCCCTACCCCGAAGCCCCACGAGAGGGTAGTTTTCATCCCCCACTTCATCCGCGGGCTAGGGTTTCCACTCCACCCATTCGTCCGGGGACTTATGTTCTATGATGCGCTGGATTTCCACGATTTGGCCCCCAACTCCTTCCTTAACATCTCAGCATTTATTTCGTGTCCGTGGCCTTCCTCTGCATCTCACCCCACTTCGAATTGTGGCTAAAGATCTTCAATGTGAAGCCAAAGGTAGTGGACGGCCAACACGCCGAGTGCGGATGTGCCATGGTGAGCAAGATGCCTAAGGTCGTGTGGCCCAAAGGCACTTTCGTGGAGACTGTCAAAGGGTGGCAAAAACAATGGTTTTATGTCACAGAGCCCCGCGACACCACCTGGGCAGAAGCCCCCGAGTTCAGGTCCAGGTCCCCAATGCGGCTCACCTCCTGGCTAGAGAAGGGCATCGACTGGGCCTCGTCGAACGAGCTGACAGTGCTGCAAACGCGCATAAAGAGCATGAATGAGCTGACAGCGCTGCAAAAGCTTGTCAACGTGATCCAGGTGATGCTCTTTCGTCGGATCCTGCAATTTGTGGGAATTCGATCCGGCTAAGCACCAGACCCTGCAACACTTCTTCGGCGTTACACACGAAGGTATTTGGAAGGTTCTTTTCAAGGCCGACAAAACATGGCCGAAGGAGGCCGAAGACTGTGGGTACTACCTGACCCAAACCGCTAGTCCGGTAAGTTTTCTTGTGTTTTCAAGGTGTATCCTTTACTCACATATTCAAGGGGCATGTCTAAGCTTCCCCGTCTGATAAAGAGTCCAGCTCCGCTGCCCGAAGACCCTGCAATTCCTCTTCTGACGAAGATGTTGGTTCCGGCGCCCTACCAGGCATCGAAGAAGAAGGACAAGAAGAAGGCCAAGCGGGCCAGAGGTGGCCTCCGTCACGAGTGCACTTCGGACATGACGTCCGAAGATGTCGAGACCTAGTCCTCACCCGCCACCGACGAGGAGGAGGTGGAGGAGGAGGAAGAAAGCAACTCCCCCCTGCGATGGGAAGGAAGGAAAGGGCGGCCTCCATGTGTTTGGAGGCCAAAGCGTCCAAGGAGGGGGAAAACCTCCCTCACGGACGACACTACGTCGGACACCGACAGCAGCTCGGAGTGGCGCCCCAGGGAGAAGCCCCCTACCGGATCTTAAGTATTCGAAGGCTCTGATGCACTTATATGCCCGACACTCTTATTTCGTAATTCTGATGTGTTGAATCAAGTGCTGCAGTCCGGCCCACGACAGTTCCCAGCGATCCTCATCGAGAGGTTCGTTGGATCCAAAGGCTATGGACAGCGATTCGCTGCCGACAGCCACATCTCCCAAGGCCACGGATGACGCTGAAGCGGTGTTGTAACACCCTCGATGCGACTATATCTCCCACGTGTCGAGGCACGACTTAGAGACATAATCGCATTCAAGACATATGTCGCAAGTTAGGCAATCTTCACAACATCCCATGTAATATGATAATAAAAGGGGAGATAACATAGTTGGCTTACACTCGCCACGTCAAACAAGTACATAAATAACATTACATCATCCAAACACTCATGGCCCGACTACGACGCCAAAATAAAAGATAACCCAACATGCGACACGGTCCTGATCACCCCCAACAGGGCACCACTACTGATCATCCGGAAAGGAAACATAGTATCATTGAGAGTCTTTGGCGAACTCCCACTTGAGCTCAAACACGTCACCTGGAGCGGAATCATCAGGCCCTGCATCTGGTGTAATAGTAATCTGTGAGCCACAGGGACTCAGCAATCTCGCACCCTCGCGATCAAGACTATTTAAGCTTATAGGTAAGGCAAGGCAAAATATATGTGGAGCTGCAGCAAGCGACTAGCAAGTATGGTGGCTATCCTATTCGCAAAAGAGAGCGAGAAGAGGAGGCAAAGCGCAAGCGAGAAACTAGAGAACAACCTACGCAAACATTACTCCAACACCGTGTCCACTTCCCGGACACCGTCGAGAAGAGGCCATCACGGTAACACACTCAGTTGATTCATTTTAATTAAGTTAAGGTTAAAGTTATCTACAACCGGACATTAACAAATTCCCATCTGCCCATAACCGCGGGCACGGCTTTCGAAAGTTCAAATCCCTGCAGGGGAGTCCCAACTTAGCCCATGACAAGCTCTCACGGTCAACGAAGGAATAGACCTCCTCCCAAGACGTTCCGATCAGACTCGGTATCTCGGTTCTTCAAGACACTTCGACAGGTTAGAACAAGACCAGCAACACCGCCCGAATGTGCCGACAAATCCCGATAGGAGCTGCACATATCTCGTTCTCAGGGCACACTCAGATGAGCAAGACGTCGGGTAGGCCAACCCAGAGTTGCCCCTGGTAGCCTCTGACATCGCTCGGTGGGACCAACACTTAGAGGAGCACTGGCCCCGGGGGGGGCTAAAATAAGATGACCCTCGGGCTCCGGAAACCCAAGGGAAAAGAGGCTAGGTGGCAAATGGTAAAACCAAGGTTGGGCATTGCTGGAAAAGCTTTAATCAAGGCGAACTATCAAGGGGTTCCCATTATAACCCAACCGCGTAAGGAACGCAAAATCCGGAAACATAACACCGATATGACGGAAACTAGGGCGGCAAGAGTGGAACAAAACACCAGGCGAGAGGCCGAGCCTTCCACCCTTTACCGAGTATATAGATGCATTAAGATAACATGGCAATATAATGATATCCCAACAAGTAAATAAAATTTCCAACAAGGAACGGCCTCCAATCTTCACCTGCAACTAGCAACGCTATAAGAGGGGCTGAGCAAAGCGGTAACATAGCCAATCAATGGTTTCCTAGGACATGGTGGATTAGAGGTTTGACATGGCAATTTGGTAGGCTTGAAAGCAAGTGGTAGGCATCGTAGCAATGGCATAACAAAAGAGCGAGCAATCTAGCATAGCAAAGATAGTAGTGATTTCGAGGGTACGATCATCTTGCCTGCAAAGTTGTCAGAGTTGACTGGATCCTCGAAAGCAAACTCAATGGGCTCCTCGTTAGCGAACTCGTCTCCTGGCTCTACCCAAATAAGACAAACAAGCAACAAGGACACAATCAACCACGTGCAAGGATCAAACAATATGATGCAAAGATGATGCGCTATGCGGGATGTGATGCAGGATGCATATGCAAGATGTGACAAGAAATGCATGAACCAGGCCTCAACATGGGAATCCAAGTGTGCCACTGGAAAGATGAGATGAAATCGCTTGAAAACGATATAAAGAACGCCGGAGTCGGAGTTACGGTTTGGAAATGGCAAGCGATTCAAATGTGACACCGGTCTACGATTTACAGCAAGTAGCCATCTAAATGCAACGAAATGAACATGCTACAGCACCCAAACATGACAACAAAGTACATGGCAGGGATGCATTCAAGATGATTAACAAAAGTCTAGCAATGAGCTACGGCCAATTCATCCATTAACAGGTTCAAACAAGTACGGCAAAAATGCAAACAAGTTGACAATCTGCCCAGATTCACAAAGTAGCAAAAGTAGAGCTCGATTGACTCAAGCTAGGGTGCTCCATAATTGCAAATAAAGACATGGATGGATAGAGCACTACAAGATTAACAAAAAATCATTAATGATCATCCTCAAAAGAGGCACGGATCACTAGGAAACAACATGAACATATGGCAATATGAAACAAACAACTCAAGGACTTAGTGGAAATGCTAAGTCCCTGAAAACAGAAATACCAAGTGCTCCACTTTGCAAGCTTGTGCTAGGCACCACACACATCACATAAATACATGGGTTGCACCTCTGGAAAGATGGCAAAACCCTTAACAAAACATATGTAGAGCTCAAGGGCATATCATGCACACATTAATCATGGCAAAAATGACAAAAGGCTAAATGGAGCAGCAGATCTGACAATTATCTCAAGTAGCCCTCTTCTAACAGCATTTCGGCCATCAAGCTGAACTCAAATGAAAATGATGCAATGGAATTAAATGATGTACTCTCTGAGATGAACATTTTGATATGCTATATGCCCAAATCGGAGCTACGGATGCAAAGTTACGAGGCTAAGAACAGGAGCACATGGATCTAGAATTTCCGGGGACTTAGTGAAAAAAAAACAACCTCCGGATCTAGGGTTTCGGTGGCATGCAAAATGAGGCGGCCGGATCGTCGCCGGAGTTCGTCGCCGGAGTAGGAGGGAGAGGAGGCCGGCCGGAGTTGGCGGCGGCACGGCGCCGGCGCGGCGGCCGAGGCGGCGCGGCGGCGGGCGAGGCGGCGGAACGCTGGATGCCGCGACCGCGGCGGTCGGCTGCCTGGCGCGGCCTTCCGCGCTATATAGCAGGCACTCACCGGACTGCGGACTGTCCACTGCACAGGCCCGAAAGATCAACGTCTAAGCCCCGAATCACCCACCAAAAAATGCAAACCGTGACGAGCTCCGACGAGACGCGACCCACATCTACCTCCGGGACACGCTCCGCACGCAGCGTCTCCGCTCGGAAACGAGCCTCCAGACCGCGCGTTCTCATGCATAGTGTGCCACCAGGCTCGTCCAATACGGACCAGTCCGCGCCCTCGAGTCTCAAGCGCCAAAAGGGCTCTCCCCTCGCGGGTCCAGCGCTGAACCGAGGAGCGGGGCGCAACCGAGGTCCCGCGCGCCGCGTGCGGCGCGCCACGTGGCACCACGCCACTGGCTGCGGGCGGCGGCGGCGATTTGTCCGGTGCGGCACGGACGTGTCCGGCGCGCCGGATGGAGGGAGGCTAGGGTTTCGGGGGGAGGAGAAGGGGAATTTCGGGGGTGGTCTTTAAATAGGCATAGAGGGAGCTAGGAGAGTCCAAATGAGGTGCGGTTTTCGGCCACGCGATCGTGATCGAACGATCTAGATGATGGAGAAGGCTTAGGTGGGTTTTGGGCCAAATTGGAGGGGTGTTTGGCTGCAACACACATGAGGCCTTTTCGGTCCCTCGGTTAACCGTTGGAGTATCAAACGAAGTCCAAATGATACGAAATTTGACAGGCGGTCTACCGGTAGTAAACCAAGGCCGCTTGGCAAGTCTCGGCCCAATCCGGAAATGTTTAATCCCCACACACGAAAGAAAGCTAGAAATGACCACCGGAAGAGAACGAAGCGCCGGAATGCAAAAGGACAACGGGGAAAATGCTCGAATGCAAGAGATGAACACGTATGCAAATGCAATGCACATGATGACATGATATGAGATGCATGACAATGATAACAACACACGGAGGCAAAGACCCGAACCCAAGAAAATAAAATAACTTAATGCCAAAACGACAAGAGTTGGAGTACAAATTGGGAAAGTTACAACCGGGGAGTTACAGGTGTCCCGAAGGACCTTTACGAGCAAGTGAGAGGCACAGAGGACCATTAGGATGGCGCCGAAGGGCAAAACTTCGGCTGTCGGACACCTTGGGGAGCAAATCCCCCTGGAGACTGGCGATGGGGGCCATATCCAGTGCGGCCCCCAGCCGTATATTGTTCCAGAGGCCCATACAGCTCCGGAATGAAGCAGGCAGCCTCCTTCGAAAGAAGGAGGTGCACCTATCCCACTGGTGACCTCTGTCCATCCAGAGGCACCGGATACTCTAATGGAAGCGCTGAGAGGCGCTTCTATCATGGAAGAACACCACACCCTCATGGGTACGCTGATTGAAAGGGTTTAGTCCGTTAAGAGCGGA
This sequence comes from Triticum urartu, assembly GCF_003073215.2. Classification (NCBI taxonomy): domain Eukaryota; kingdom Viridiplantae; phylum Streptophyta; class Magnoliopsida; order Poales; family Poaceae; genus Triticum; species Triticum urartu. The sequence continues at coordinate 121,374,341 of NC_053022.1, forward strand.
CTGACCGAAGCTTGTACCCAACTTCTGACAGGCTTTCAGGTAAGCGACGTAATTATGTAAAAAGACAGTCACAGTATAGACGGTAGCCCCTGAGACTCTGTCCAGTGTTCGGAAAGAATAGCCGAACAGAGGATCAAATAGTTTTTCGCATGAGACTAACCATATATGTCTATGTGAATAAGCAGGCGTCGCTGCTAGCCGCGACCTCTCATGCTACTGAAGTCTCCGGACTTAAGCAGAGGCTGGAGCGGGCCAAGGGAGAACTCAGCCGTGTAAAAAAGCAGCTAGAATATAAACAAGGTATGCAATGTCCTTGTGTATATCCGGAAAGGATGGATGATTTGTACTGAACCTAGTGTCATGATATTTATTGTTAGGGGCGAAGACCGAAGTGGAGGCCCTCAAGAAGGCGTTGGCTGAGGCCGAGGAGAGAGCGGCGAAGGAACAAGCAGCTCGTGAAAAACACGAGGCCAGGGTTGGCTGATACGTCTCCAACGTATCTATAATTTTTGATTGCTCCATGCTATATTATCTACTATTTTGGACATTATTGGGCTTTATTATCCACTTTTATATTATTTTTGGGACTAACCAATTAACCGGAGGCCCAACCCAGAATTGTTGTTTTTTGCCTGTTTTAGGGTTTCGAAGAAAAGGAATATCAAACGGAGTCCAAACGGAATGAAACATTCGGAAACGTGATTTTCTCATTAGATAAGATCCAAGAGACTTGGACCCTCTGTCAAGAAAGCCACGAGGCGGTCACGAGGGTGGAGGGCGCCCCCCCCTAGGGCGCGCCCCTTGCCTCATGGGCCCCTCGAAGCTCCACCGACGTACTTCTTCCTCCTATATATATCCACGTACCCCCAAACGATTAGAGACGGAGCCAAAAACCTAATTCAACCGCCGCAACTTTCTGTATCCACTAGATCCCATCTTGGGGCCTGTTCCGGAGCTCCGCCGGAGGGGGCATCGATCACAGAGTGCTTCTACATCATCATCCAAGCCTCTCCGATGAAGTGTGAGTAGTTTACTTTAGGCCTACGGGTCCATAGCTGGAAGCTAGATGGCTTCTTCTCTCTTTTTGGATCTCAATACAATGTTCTCCCCCTCTCTCGTGGGGATCTATTCGATGTAATCTTCTTTTTGCAGTGTGTTTGGTGAGACCGATGAATTGTGGGTTTATGATCAAGTCTATCTATGAATAATATTTGAATCTTCTCTGAATTCTTTTATGTATGATTGGTTATCTTTGCAAGTGTCTTCAAATTATCAGTTTGGTTTGGCCTACAAGATTGGTTGTTCTTGCCATGGGAGAAGCGCTTAGCTTTGGGTTCGATCTTGCGGTGTCCTTTCCCAGTGACAGAAGGGGCAGCAAGGCACGTATTGTATTGTTGCCATCGAGGATAACAAGATGGTTTTTTTATCATATTGCATGAAACTATCCCTCTACATCATGTCATCTTGCTTAAGGCGTTACTCTGTTTTTAACTTAATACTCTAGATGCATCCTGGATAGCGGTCGATGAGTGGAGTAATAGTAGTAGATGCAGAATCGTTCCGGTCTACTTGTCTCGGACGTGATGCCTATATACATGATCATACCTAGATATTCGCATAACTATGCTCAATTCTGTCAATTGCTCAATAGTAATTTGTTCACCCACCGTAGAATACGTATGCTCTTGAGAGAAGCCACAAGTGAATCCTATGGCCCTCGGGACTCTTTCTCATCATATCAATCTCCATCACTTTATTATTGCTTTGCTTTTACTTTTTACTTTGCATCTCTATACCAAAATACCAAAAATATTATTTATCATCTCTATCAGATCTCACTTCCGTAAGTGACCGTGAAGGGATTGACAACCCCTAAGCGCGTTGGTTGCGTTGAGCTATTGTTTTTGTGTAGGTACGAGGGACTTGTGCGTGGCCTCCTACTGGATTGATACCTTGGTTCTCAAAAACTGAGGGAAATACTTACGCTACTTTGCTGCATCATCCTCTCCTCTTCGGGGAAATCCAACGCAGTGCTCAAGAGGTAGCATTGGCAAGGTCCAGCAGGAGCTCCAGGATGCTGTGCAGAAATGCGAGTCCTTGGAGCGCCACATTGCGGATCAAGCCTCCGAACTTGCCAAGGCTCGCCAAAGTGCACAAGATGCTCGGGCCAAAGCCCAATGCACCCTCCAGGAGATCCAAGAGGTCAGAAAAATCGCGGCTGGTAAGGCCTTTATTATGCAGAGCAAGTATGTGAAGAAAATGTTCCTCTTACTGACCCGGATTTGGAGTTCTCCAGTGGCGTTTGCGGATCTGCCGCGAAGTGTTGCCACGCTGCAGAGTTCTTCCGAGCCGAAGAGGGGAGCTCAACGAAGAAGTTGTTCTAGTCGCAATTCCTTGCGCCAGAACATCCGGTGCCCTTTAGCGATCAGCTAAAACAGCTGGTTGAACTACATAGGGTGGCCGAACTAGCCATGAAGGATTTGATTATCCGGCTATGGCCTGCCGAAGTCATACCCAGCAGCTACTTCGGGCTCGTGATGCGGCTGGTCAATGCCTGCCCCCGTTTGGACGTCATCAAGCAGTCAGTCTGCATCGAGGGTGCGCGGATGGCCTTCGCCCGTGTCAAGATACAGTGGGCGAAGTTGGACGCCGTCAAACTCGCGACCGAGGGACCGCCCCCTGGCAAGGAGCACCGCACGCCAGAGCGCTATTTTGATGATGTCTTCAAGGGATCCCTTATTGTAGAGGGCCAGTGCTCAAAAGAAGTTATCTTTGAATGAGTACCTTCATGTTATCCCGCCCTGTATGATGAAAACAAGAATGATGTGTAATATAATGCTTGTTGTTTATTATTTAAAATTTTACCTCCTGTGCGGTCGTTTTATTAAGTCTGAGAGTTGGCAGTCGTCGGCTTCAGCCCCCACATAGGTAGTACAGGCGTGTTCGGGATGAATCGAAAACACTGTTTATCCAAAAGTTTGGTCCTTGAAGGAGGTGTTTAGTGCAACGAACCAGGCAATCGAACTATGTGGCTTTATCACCCTCACTTAGCCATAGGAGTTTGACGATAGAATTTTAGGCACAACCCCTAGTATTCGTGATTCCGAACTAGGGTGTTGTAAACACCTGATCGGGTAAAGACCGATTCGTCGCATAATGCGGAAAAATCACAAAAGATTTCTAACCTCCGAACAGCTGACCGGCTCATGCCGCATCATGATAGTCAGTTTTCGGTTTCTCTACTGAGGTGCTCATCTGGATAAACCAGGACACAATCACAGTAGTTCTCCCTTTACTACCCTAGCCGGTAGAGCAGAACGTAAGGTAGTAAGCACAGGTGCTGGGCAACCGAACTATTGACCAAAGTCATGATTCGGAGCCAATGCATATAATGCTGAATTTCGGGGTGCCGAACTATACTGTAAAAGTGTTCAGACTTTGTTGCCATAGAATGGAGCGCAGTAAAGCTCCTGGCGATTTAAGGCATACCAAAGTGTATCAGTGCAATCGATAAGATTATCAAGAAAAAATGAAGTAGCAAGCTAGTGCCGCAAAAGTTCGGCCACAAACTGTTTCCTTTATAGTTTGATTAATATGTCAAAGCATATTTTGTACAAATAGTGCGATAAGAAACGGTGCCTATTTAACATGCCAAGACCAAGGAGGAGCAGCATACGGGTCTTGAAAGCAGGTATAGAATGATCGTTGAGAAGAACATCTAGAAATTCCCCCACACGTATGTGGTACTTGCCACCATGGTATATCCATCCTTCGAAAGGACCGATTATGAGGATTTTGAGAGGGGCCTGCGGAAAAAACACCCTGAAAAGGTTAAAAAGAAAAGTATGTGTGTCCAAGGAAGGTCGAGCCATATTGTGGACCACAGTCTGGTTATGCCTCCGTCTCTGCCCAAGGTATTTTTAGTGCGTAGTTATGTACGCGTGGTACGTATGCCGCCACTTGGTCGAGACTGAGACGGAGGTCGAATTGCTAATCGAGCTCCTGACGAGCTGGACTGTCCTGCCGCGGAGTAGTCCGGACTCGTTTGACAGTGTCTGGGAGTATGACCGCCGAATTAAGGTTCTACTTGTGAAGGCCGCTCTGTACCTCTGCTGCCAGGGCAGCGGTGTGCTCCTCGGTACGGAGCGAGCGCTCCGTGTTTCCATTGACTGTTACGACACCGCGTGGTCCGGGCATCTTGAGCTTGAGCTAAGCATAGTGCGGCACCGCATTGAATCGGGCAAACGCGGTTCGTCCGAGTAGTGTGGGATAGCCACTGCGGAAGGGGACAGTATCGAAGATTAACTCTTCGCTTTGGAAGTTGTCCGGAGATCTAAAGACGACCTCCAATGTGATTGAGCCTGAGAAGCGGGCCTCTACACCTAGTATAACTCCTTTAAAGGTAGTTTTGGTGGGCTTGATCCTGGATGGATCGATGCCCATTTTGCACACTGTATCCTGATAGAGCAGGTTGAGGCTGCTGCCACCGTCCATGAGGACTCGTGTGAGGTGGAATCCATCAATTATTGGGTCGAGGACCAGTGCGGCTGTACCGCCATGACGAATACTGGTCGGGTGGTCCCTGCGATCAAAGGTGATCGGGCATGACGACCATGGGTTGAATTTTGGGGCCACTGGCTCTATCACATAGACGTCCCTGAGCGCGCGCTTGCGCTCTCTTGGGGATATGGGTAGCGTATATCATGTTCACCGTTTTGATTTGAGGGGGAAACTTCTTCTGTCCCCCTGTGTTCGGTGGACGGGGCTCCTCATCATCATTCTCGCTTTGCGACCCCTTCTCCGTGTCATCGGTATTTAACTTGTCGACCTGTTTGTAGACCCAACAACTCCGGTGAGTATGATTGGCTGGTTTATCTGCGGTGCCATGGATCTGACATGGACGATCGAGTATGCTGTCTAGGCTAGAAGGGCCTTGATTATTTCTTTTATATGGCTTCTTCCGCTAACCGGACTTGGAGCCACTGAATCCAGCGTTGACTACTTTGTCATCGGTATTGTCACCAATGTTTCGACACTTGTGCCTATTGCGCTGGGACTTGCCATTGCTATTTTTGGCTTCCGAAGTGCCAGGTTCGCTTGCATTGTTATTGCTACGGTCTAGCTAGCTATCTTCACCTGCGCAAAAGCGGGTCATAAGTGTGTGAGGGCTGCCATGGACTTCGGCTTTTCTTGGCCAAGGTGTCGGGCGAGCCATTCGTCCCGGATGCTATGTTTAAAGGCCGCTAGGGCTTCGGCATCCGCATAGTTGATGATCTGGTTCTTTTTGGTCAAGAACCTAGTCCAGAATTTCCTGGCTGACTCTCCGAGCTGTTGAATTATGTGACTTAACTCGTCGGCATCCGGAGGTCGAACATATGTACCTTGGGAGTTGTCAAGGAAGCCTTCTTCCAAGTCCTCCCAGCTGCCAATGGAGTTTTCAGGCAGGCTGTTCAGCCAGTGCCGGGCTGGCCCCTTGAGTTTTAGGGGGGAGGAATTTGATGGCATGAAGATCATCGCCGCGGGCCATATGAATATGGAGAAAAATTCTTCAATCCATACCGCGGGATCTGTGGTTCCATCATATGATTCGATATTCACGGGTTTGAACCCTTCTGGGAATTCATGTTCCATTACTTCATTAGTGAAGCAGAGGGGGTGTGTGGTGCCTCTGTATCGGGCTCAGAAGTAATTGTGCTTGCCATGTTCGGTGAGGGAGTCCTGGATTAGGGGGTGTCCGGGTAGCCGGACTATACCTTCAGCCGGACTCCAGGACTATGAAGATACAAGATTGAAGACTCCGTCCCGTGTCCGGATGGGACTTTCCTTGGCGTGGAAGGCAAGCTTGGCAATGCGGATATTCAAGATCTCCTACCATTGTAACCGACTTTGTGTAACCCTAACCCTCTCCGATGTCTATATAAAACGGAGGGTTTTAGTCCATAGGACAACTTCATCATACAACAATCATACCATAGGCTAGCTTTTAGGGTTTAGCCTCCTTGATCTCATGGTAGATCTACTCTTGTACTAACCATATCATCAATATTAATCAAGCAGGACGTAGGGTTTTACCTCCATCAAGAGGGCCCAAACCTGGGTAAAACATTGTGTCCCTTGTCTCCTGTTACCATCCGGCCTAGACGCACAGTTCGGGACCCCCTACCCGAGATCCGCCGGTTTTGACACCAACATTGGTGCTTTCATTGAGAGTTCCTCTGTGTCGTCGCAATCAGGAAGGATGCCTCTTCCCGTCTTTAAAGACGGCGCCGTTACTAAGGGAGCCTTGGCTATCGGCCAAACTCTCCGGCTAGGTGGTTTTCTCATGACCGCCTGTTCGGCCGTTGCGCCGACGGTGACCTCTCGGGTCATCAAAAGCAATCTTCACGTCAGCTCGGAACTCGTCGAGCAGTTAGATCCAATGGAGCTCTCTTCCGTAAACGAGCTCTTGGATTGCATCGCCGCCTTGGGAGTCACTACGAATTATGACCAGGTTGGGCTTAAACCCGATCTAAGAGAAATTAATTCTCCCCAAGTCACCCATCACGTTGCCGTAGTAGAGGCACAGTGCGGCGACTCTTCATTTATCTTAAAGACTATCTACGTCCGGATTCCAGATCCCTCCAAGCCAGATACCCGCGGAGGGGAGGATGTAACTCAAGACCTGAACTTAGAATCAGGCAACGGGCTAGATTCACTGGGCAACATCCAAGAATCCAAACCTCAGAGTTCGGAAACTCCTTGGCCTCTGAGTCTTAGATTGGGTGAAGTTCCGGATTTAATTCCACCCACCCGCCCGAACATAAGCGATCTATCCTAAATCAGGCGAAAGCCCGAAGAAACAGTACATCATTACTGGGCAAGGTTCCTCCTGGTTATGAACAGGATAAAGGACTGCCGCAAGGAAAACGCAATCTCAATCTTCTGCAATAATTGCACGGACAAGGGAATCCTCAACGCCACAGGTCGTCGTGATCTTACACGCTTCGCTGACTTGGCGTCCATAGTACAAAAGTACTGTGCGATGGAAAGCGCCTGGAAAACCGAAACTAAATTTTGGGACAATCCGGCCCTGAATAGAAACCTCGTCCGAAATAAAAGGGTGCATCATCATCAGACACCCGGGTTAAAAACCAAAAAACCAAAACCCTCTACAGGGCATGGAACCGTACTGGAGGGATTGCTTAATGGACCCTGTAAAATTCATAGTACAGAGGACGCCACACCAACTCATATCCTTAGAGCATGTTGGATACTCCGGCAGGTGGCCAAAAGGGGTGAAGATCTCCTAATTCCGGAGGCCGCAGAAAGCCACCTTAGGGACTCCAGTACAGTCCTAACAGTCTTCGAGACTTTCGCATCAAATAAAATGCGAAAAAGAACACTCCGCAGCTTCGCCGAAGTCTATCAAGTAGCAACAATAAACCCATGGAGTGACACGGCTATTACCTTTAATGCCAACGACGAACCTAAATTCCGAACAGCTCGAGCACCAGCCGCATTGGTACTCAGTCCTATAGTGGACGGCTTTCGCCTCACCAAGGTACTCATGGATGGAGGCAGCGGATTGAACCTCATTTATGAGGAAACCCTTCAAAAAATGGAAATAGACTGGAACCGCATTGAGCGAAGCAGCACAACCTTTAGAGGAATAATCCCCAGTCAGGAAGCACGCTGTACAGGAAAAATCACACTAGATGTGGTGTTCGGCACGCCGGATAATTATAGGTCCGAAGAGGTCACATTCCAAGTGGCCCCGTTCGGCAGCGGATACCACGCTCTGCTGGGGCGGGAAGCGTTTACAATCTTCCAAGCAATACCCCATTACGGGTACATGAAGCTCAAGATGCCCAGGCCGAACGGAATCATCACTCTCGCTAGTGATCCGGACATAGCACTCTGCGCCGAAAACAAGACAGCCACACTAGCCCTTGAGGCACTGTCCGAAGCCCTAGCGGCTGAGGAACTGACTATGCTGCGCTCCATGGTAAACAGGGACGATGTGATACTCGACAAAAGATCCAAGTCCACCTCCATTACGCCAGCTGGCGAAAGGGGGATGTGCTGCAAGGCGATTAAGTTGGGTAACGCCAGGGTTTTCCCAGTCACGACGTTGTAAAACGACGGCCAGTGAATTGTAATACGACTCACTATAGGGCGAATTCCTACGGGAGAACTGGGACATTTTTGCATGGCACCCTTCGGACATGCCAGGAATCCCACGCAGGCTGGCCGAACACAGCTTAAATATCCTAAAAGGATTCAAACCTGTCAAACAAGCCCTTCGGCGTTTCTCTGAACCCAAGAGATAGGCAATGGGAGAGGAGCTAGCCAAACTATTGGAGGCCGGATTCATCAGAGATATAAAACATCTGTACTGGCTAGCAAACTTGGTGATGGTACCAAAGAAGGACAAATCCTGGCGCCTGTGCGTTGACTTCAAAGACCTCAACAAGGCCTGCCCAAAGGATCCCTTCCCTCTCCCCCGTATCGATCAAATTATCGATGCCACCGCAGCACACGATTCGTTGTGTTTCCTCGACGCATACGCCGGTTACCATCAAATCAAGATGGCAGAATCAGACCAAGCCACAACGGCATTCATCACCCCATACGGCCCATTCTGCTTCAACACAATGCCTTTCGGGCTCAAAAACGTCGGCGCAACATATCAGCGCATGATTCAGACATGTCTGGCAAACCAGATCGGCAAAACAGTAGAGGCATACGTGGATGATGTGGTCGTGAAAACAAGACATGTCGAATCTCTAGTAGACGACTTGAGGCTTACATTTGACAACCTCCGAGCATATGACATCAAGCTAAATCCGGAAAAATGCGTTTTCAGCGTTCCAGCCGAAAAGCTCTTGGGCTTCATTATATCCGGTAGGGGAATCGAAGCAAATCCAGCCAAGATCCGAGCGTTGTCACAATTGGATATCCCAAAGGACCTCAAACAAATACAAAAATTAACCGGATGCGTGGCGGCTCTAAGCCACTTTATCTCCCGGTTGGGAGAAAAGGCGCTACCCCTCTATCGCCTTCTTCGGCGCACCGAACACTTCGAGTGGACGGACGCCGCCACGGTTGGACTTGAGGAAATAAAAGCCATATTGGCAACAAACCCCGTCCTGGCCGCGCCAAACATCGGTGAACCAATGCTATTGTACATTGCAGCAACCCATCAAGTTGTCAGCGCAGTACTCGTCGTCGAGCGGGAAACGGACGGACACAAATTCCCCCTTCAAAAGCCGGTTTACTACGTGTCCACTGTCCTCACCCCATGCAAATCACGGTACCCACATTATCAAAAGATTTCATATGCGGTATTCATGGCATCCCGGAAGCTACGACACTACTTTCAAGAGTGTTCAATCACAGTAGCATCGGAAGTACCACTCAATGATATTATAAACAACCGTGACGCAACGGGCCAGATTGCAAAATGGGCCATCGAGCTCCTCCCGTTCGACATAACTTATAGGCCACGGCGAGCTATCAAGTCGCAAGTTTTGGTCGACTTCATCGCAGAATGGATGGAGGCCGAACTCCCTAAAGAGTACGGCGCATACTCAAACTGGATCATGCACTTCGACGGTTCCAAAATGTTGGTCGGACTAGGGGCCGGCGTCGTTTTGACGTCCCCACAGGAGACATAGTTCAATATGTACTCCAGATTATGTACACGGACTCCAACAATGCAGCCGAATATGAGGCCCTTTTACATGGTCTCCGGATGGCAGTATCCATGGGCATTCAACACCTAGAGGTGCGCGGGGATTCGAACCTTGCGATATCCCAAATAAATGGAGACTTCGATGCCAAGGATCCAAAATGGCAGCTTACCGCAACGCCGTCCTCAAAATGTCAGCTCGGTTTGAAGGGCTCGAATTTCACCATATAGCCCGAGAAAACAATCAGGCGGTAGACGTCCTGGCACACATCGGCGCAAAACACGATGCGTTCCCCCCCAACATCTTCCTGGAAAGGCTGTTCAAGCCATCTGTAGTATGGGAAGGGGAACATGGCAATATTAGTCCGGACCCAACTGCACTGTCCTCTGCCAATGAAATAACAACCTCAGCCCACATACTAATGGTCGTTATCGCCCCATGGACAGAACCATTCCTAGCCTACCTTACTAGGGAGGAACTCCCAGAGGACCAAAACGAGGCACGGTGTATAGTGCGGCGATCTAAAGCCTATAAAGTCCATGAGGGAGAACTTTACAAGAAAAGCACTACTGGAGTCCTTCAAAGGTGCATCTTCGAAGAGGAAGGGCGGAACCTACTGGCTGAAATTCAGGCCGGACTTGGTGGCCATCACGCCGCAGCCCGGTCCCTTGTAAGCAAGGCTTTCCGTACAGGCTTTTACTGGCTGACGGCCCGGGCGGACGCTTAGGACTTGGTCCATAAATGCGTCGGTTGCCAGCTTTTTGCAAACCAAAGCCATATGCCACCCACCGCCCTCCAAACTATCCCCATCACTTGGCCTTTCGCGGTCTGGGGGCTTGACATGGTGGGACCCCTTAAAGGCGGAACCCACTAGAAAAAATACTTACTGGTCATGGTGGATAAGTTCACCAAATGGATAGAAGCCAAGCCTGTTAAGACGGCCGAATCCGGACCTGTGATAGACTTTATATCCGGGGTCGTACACCGTTATGGCGTCCCCCACAGCATCATCATCGATAACGGCACGAACTTTACGGCCGATGAGGTAAAACTCTGGTGCAAAAACATGGGCATCAAGCTCGATTATGCTTCCGTCTATCACCCACAAACTAACGGTCAGGTCGAACGTGCAAATGGTCTCATCATGAGCGGCATCAAACCCAGATTAGTGCGGTCCCTCAAGGAATCTAACACGCACTGGGTAGAGGAGCTCGACTCCGTACTCTGGGGGCAGGGGACCACGCCGAACCGCACCACCGGATGTACACCATTTTTTATGGTGTACGGCGCAGAGGCAGTCTTGCCCTGCGACATAATTCATGACTCACCTCGAGTGCGCATGTATGAAGAAAGGGAGGCCGAGCTCGATCGGCAGGACAGTTTGGACGCCTTAGAGGAGGAGCGCGATGTGGCAAAAGCCCGTTCCGCATTCTATCAACAGCAGGCTCGAAGATATCAAAGCAGAGAAGTGCGGGCCAAAAGCTACAACGTTGGCAAATTAGTTCTACGCCTGCCGGACAAGAAAAAGGACAAGCTGAAGCCCAAGTGGGAAGGTCCCTTCATAATCGACCAAGTCCTGACTGGTGGAGCATACCGCCTGCGAGATGCGTCGGTTAACCGACTCGAGCCGAACCCATGGAACGCAGCCCGTCTCCGAAGATTCTATGCCTAGCGCCGGACTCTGTGTTTATCTCCTTCCTCTGTCCATTTTTTACATTTTCTGTCTTACATTTCTCTCCTTCCCCTCTTCTCTTTTATAGCCCTTAAAGGCTCCTCAAGTGAAGTGCTACTCGCGCTCATTAAACCTGGGGGCTTCCTTAACAGAAGCTTATTTATACGGGCTTCACGCCCACCATATGTGTCAAACTTCCGCATGTACCTTCTCTTCACCATTATATGCATCGATATGACTTATGTTTTGGCCAAGCTGGGTTGCCTGGCTCCTGTGCTTACCCCTACGTTCTCGATTGTTCGGCTAGGTGGTAAAGGGAGCACCTCTGCGATTGTTACTGCCGGATCAGTCGGATGTGTACCTCAGACTGGGTGAAGCCGAAAGCTAGTGTTCTTAAGGGAATATTCGGTCGGTGAACTAAAAGATGACCTTTTTTACTTATTCATGTATATGCCCCCAGATGATTTTCCTGCGTTTGCAGTCCGGACATGCACTTTAGGGCATGCCTCCCAGAGAAAGGAACCCCTAACGGAACTATTCTCTCTGGAAGATGTTTCTTACTAACCATGTAATATAACATAACTAGGTGGGCACTTGTCTGATAAAGCACTAATGACCCCTACGCCTAGTCTCCATGCATACCCCGGTTCTTACATAACCGGTGGGGTATTCGGACACACTCCGGACCGTCAGGTCCTGAGGTTGAAGCGAAAAGGTTGGCAACGACAAACGATCTACAATCCGGCTAGAAGGCATTACACATGTCAATTAAAAATTACATAGTCACTCTGACTGATTGTATTCCTCTTCAATACCATCTAACAGGCTGTCTAACTTACAGTCCTGCTGGGAATACTTTGCGGCCAATTCTACTTGGCCGTACACTAAGCTTACAGGGATCTTCTTCCCGTCAGGCCCCACAGGTCCGACCTCGGCCATGTGGTTTGGGTCAGACTTCGTGTACCGCGTCTTCACCATGGCCCAGGCCTCCCTAGCACCTTGTCGGCAGGCCGATATCTTCCACAACCGTAAGCACCGCCGAGCTCCCTTAAGCTTCTCCGAAAGCTCTCCAAGGCCCTCGGGCATGGAGTGGGAAGGCCATAAGGCTTGGGCAATGCCTCGCATCGCCTGCCGAACTCTCTCGTGCAGTTGCGAGAGCTTGGGAAGAAGGTCACCCGTAGAACCGGGCATCTCCTCTGCAGGACGACCCGTTAGCATACCTATAGACATTACTCTGTTAGTCGACTTCCTCGCCGAACTCTTTTCTTTCAAAGATTCGCTTAAGCACTTACTAAATATGCCGCGTCGAAGCCGCTGATTCTCCTTAGTAGAGTCCGACAGCTGGCCTCGAACATCTTTAAGTTCAACGTCCAGCTTGGTGTTGGCATCCTGAAGCTCACTCTTCTCCCGCCTCACCCTTGTCAACATACTCTCATCGGCCTTTAGCCGGCGTAAGAGTTGTTGCCTCTCCGGATCCAGTCCGGCGCCATCTGCAATATGATTTGGCAGATTCATACCCACATCTAACTTCGCAAGATATTAATCTTTCGAAGTGTATCTTACCAGAGGGGGTCTCTTTAGGCTCCCCTGCCGCAGCTAGTGCGGCCTCCAGTTGGGCTTTGCACTCTTTCAGCTCCTGGGACAGTACGGTATTCTTCTTTGTAAGAACCTGCATAACAAATGATCCTTAAACCAGTTACTCTAACTGTTTCAAGTCTCGGGGGCTACTGGTATATACATATATATTTACCAAAATTTTCTTACCCGTATGTCTTTTACATATTGCTCCGTGGCTCTGGTTAAACCATTTTGAGCAGCACGGAGGTACGCATCTCCCGAATTGAAGGCATCTAATGCCTCCCGGGAGAAACAAGCGTCGCGAAGAACTGTCCGGCGATGCCTGTGGTTCATGGCACTCTCCAGCTCAGAATTGGTGGCAGACAGCCTGTCCGCATCCTCTGTCGGAGGAGCGTCCGGTGCGCGCCTCGTGTTCGCTCCCGCTTTTGGGCCAGGCGTTGGAGCCTGGCTGGTGGAGGCGCGGTTGGCAACCTCTCCGGATGTAGTCCGGCGAGGTCTCTTCGTCCTGAAGATAGCACGAACGTTAATATGCCCTGAAGAAATAACACCAGGGAAAAAGAGGATGCGCTATACCTTTGCGCCGGCGTCCCAGTCCAGACTACATTCCTTTTTGCCCCACGGGGCCCTGCAGCCCCTCGTTGGCTAGCCGCCGCAGGTTCGGCCTCCCGCCTTGGAAACCTCCCCTGCAAAACACGGTCGTTGTCAGGAAAACTGAAATGCGTGAGAATGGATTCCTTCTCAAAGGGATGAGACTCCGCTCTCTGTTACCTCGGAGGCCGGGATTAACCCTGGGTAATCAGCCGTAATGGCCACCAAGGTATTGTCCTTGCTTAACTGATGAAACACCCCGTCAATCAACTCCACCGATATATCCGGATCCTCTTCGGAGTCCGGATCGAGGGACCGTTCTGGATCCTCGGGTTGTGGGGGACGGCTATTTATATCCTTTACTTCCTGACACAGTTCCTGCGTTGAAATCGTTGGACTACATATTTAATCATGGGAATATAAAGCGGATGGGCAGGCACAATTGTTCACTTACCCAACTCGGGGGGTTGTACATACTAAATCCGCCCTGCGGGTTGACGCGGAGGAATTCCTCCTCTTCTCCCTTGTACAAAGAGGATAAGATCTTTACTAGAGCGGCAGCTGAGGCTGGCCCCTTACGACCGTAACGGGTGGCGTCATCCTCCCCGTTAAAATCCCACATGGGGTGGCCTCTATATTGAAGCGGCTGCACCCCCCGCATAATGCATGCGGCCATGACTCCAATCATGGTTAGTCCGGAATGAGCCAATAGTCTTATCTGGCCCATCAGGTGAAGGACGTCCCTGTTGCTTTCTCTCTGAGAGCTCCGCAGACGCTAGCTTAGGTGTTTCTTTAAGGGAGCACTGTTGAATTCGGGGAGACCGACCCGGATAGGGTCCGGTAGCGGGACATCATCTATATAAAACCATTCCGAAGGCCAGTCCTCGGACGCCTTCTTTGGGCTTCCGGATAGATATCCGGTCCCGGCGATACGCCACACTTCGGCTCCGCCCACTTGATATATAGACCCCTCTTGAGAGTGGGGCACCAGATAGAATAATCTCTTCCACAGCGCGAAATGAGCCTCAACACCCAAGAATAGCTCGCAAAGAGCGACGAAGCCCGTGATATGCAATATAGAGGCGGGCGTGAGATCGTGCAGCTGGAGGCTGTAGAACTCCAGAAGCCCATGGAGAAATGGATGGATTGGAAATCCAAGTCCTCTTACTAGATAAGGGACGAGGCACACCCGCTCTCCTTTGGAGGGACTAGGGGTGCTCTCCGCTTGCTCTCCGCCATTATAGGTGGCGAGTCCGGCTCGGACCGGGACCATATAGGCCTAAGGGAGAAATCCCTTGGCCTGAAGCGACACTAGCTCGCTGTGCGGGATGGAGCACCTCTCCCAGTCTCCAGGTTTAGGACTGGAAGGGCGAGAGGAGGAGCTGCGACGACTGGCCATGTTGGAATGAACCTTTGCTGGAGGCGCTCTGATGATTACTCGCGGAGAGGAGAAGGTGTGGTTTGGATCTGAATCCCCATCCCATTAAATAGGTGGCTCATTTATGCGGCTAGGGGTGTGAATGTAAAAACACCCCGACTTTACACATTCGTTTGACACGTGGAAGACGGCCATTATTGGGCGTGGAAGCCAAGGTGCGCTACATTACGAAAATCGGACATTATTCAGCAGGTACACGGAATTTGGAGGAGAACCCGCCTTGCAATGCCGAAGACAATCTGCGCGCCGGACTCATCGTCATTGAAGCCTGGTTCGAGGGCTACTGAGGGAGTCCTGGATTAGGGGGTGTCCGGGACTCCAGGACTATGAAGATACAAGATTGAAGACTCCGTCCCGTGTCCATATGGGACTTTCCTTGGCGTGGAAGGCAAGCTTGGCGATGCGGATATTCAAGATCTCCTACCATTGTAACCGACTTTGTGTAACCCTAACCCTCTCCGGTGTCTATATAAACCGGAGGGTTTTAGTCCGTAGGACAACTTCATCATACAACAATCATACCATAGGCTAGCTTTTAGGGTTTAGCCTCCTTGATCTCGTGGTAGATCTACTCTTGTACTGCCCATATCATCAATATTAATCAAGCAGGATGTAGGGTTTTACCTCCATCAAGAGGGCCCGAACCTGGGTAAAACATTGTGTCCCTTGTCTCCTGTTACCATCCGGCCTAGACGCACAGTTCGGGACCCCCTACCCGAGATCCGCCGGTTTTGACACCGACATTCGGCTTGACAGCTGTCGTCGCGTGTCGGGGCACACCCCCACGATCCATAGATCATTCTGGACGGACCTTCTTTATTCTTCAGGTCCTGCTGCAGGTCATATGTGTATCCCTGAGTAGTTTTTTCTCTGCCTTTACGGCGAGGTAGGATGGGTCGGTGTTTGGCTTGAGTTGCCGTTTTGTCCCGGCCACGTGGTGGTTGATTAGTCGCATTACGTGCTGATGGTACGGGCTCAAGTGCTTCATCATCGAATTGAGGTAGCAGTTTACGCTTTGGGTAACTTTTGGTTGGGTGCTCGAGGCCGTATTCTTCTACTGCCAAGACATTAGTCCATCTATCGTTGAGCAGATCTTGACTAGTTTGAAGCTGCTACTGCTGCTTCTTTTTCAGGCTCTTTGCAGTGGCTATTAGCCGTTGCTTAAAGCGCTCCTGCTCAAGAGGTTCCTCAGGCATGATAAAGTCTTCGTCGCCGAGGCTCACCTCATCCTCGGAGGGTGGAAGATAATTACTGTCCTCTGAGTCTTCGGTTGCAGCCTGTTCATCAGGACCAACTCGCCCATCCTCCCGACCGTCTTGTTCGGAGTTTTGCTCGATGGGATTTTCTTGGTCTTCGGCATCATCCGGAGTGTTGTTGTCTCTCATGCCGGTATTAATGTGTTTGCTGCTGCGTGATTTAGAGCGGTGTCATCGGCGCTTTTGTTGTATCTTGGGAGGTTTATCCTCTATCGGATTTTTCCCTTTATCACTGTCACCCTCCTTGGGTGCGCCCACCATATACACGTCATACGAAGAGGTGGCCGTCCAGTGTCCGGTAAACGGCGGGTTTTCGGCTTGCTCCTCTCCGGCATCGTCGTCCATACCGTCGATTTCTTCGGAGTCATAATCGAGCATGTCAGTTAAGTCCTCTACTGTGGCGATGAAGTGGGTGGTGGGTGGGATGTAAAATTCCCCGCTCTCAGCCCCTAGTCCGGGCTGGGCGTAGTTCTAACGTTGCTCCTCCGTAATCACGAGGGATCGCATCAAGTCCAGAACCTCGCTTAAAGGTGAGGTTTGTTGAGGAAGAAAAGAATTCGTGGAGTATGGTAGGAAAGGAATTCCTTGGCCGAGCTCACGCGATGCTGGCTCGGAGATTTTGGAGCCGACGTCCGGGGAAGAGTCTGGCTTGGTGATGGAAGTCGGTGACATGGCTTCCTCCAGTTCTCCCGTACTGGGCCTAGTGGCCACAGATAGTCCAGCGGTTTTAGAAATCCTGTCTTCGGTACTGGCGAGGTGCTCCGGCTCTAAGGCCAGAGCGGAGGTTGGGATCGTGAATCCGTGGAAGATCAAGTCTCCTTGGATATTAGCGACATAATCCAGGTTTCCAAAACTAATCTGGTGACCTGGGGCGTAGCTGTCGATCTGCTCCAAATGGCCAAGCGAGTTGGTCCACAGTGCGAAGCCACCGAATACGAAGATCTGGCCGGGGAGAAAAACCTCCCCTGGGGCAACATCATTGCAGATGATGGATGAAGCCATCGAATCTTCTGACGACAACATAGTGGAACTCTCAATGAAAGCACCAATGTCGGTTTCAAAACCGGCAGATGTCATGTAGGGGTTCCTGAACTGTGCGTCTGAGGTTGATGGTAACAGGAGACAAGGGACACGAAGTTTTACCCAGGTTCGGGCCCTCTCGATGGAGGTAATACCCTACTTCCTGCTTGATTAATATTGATGAGTATGGGGGTTACAAGAATTGATCTACCACGAGATCATAATGGCTAAAACCCTAGAAGTCTAGCCTATCTGATTATGATTGTCTCTACGGACTAAAACCTCTGGTTTATATAGACACCGGAGGGGACTAGGGTTGTACAAAGTCAGTTACAGAGAGAGGAATCTTCATATCTGAATGCCAAGCTTGCCATCCACGCCAAGGAGAGTCCCATCCGAACACGGGTGAGAGAATCTTTAGTCTTGTATCTTCATGGCCCAACAGTCCGGCCCATGTCCAACAGGTCGGACGCCCGAGGACCCCTTAGTCCAGGACTCCCTCAGGTTGCATGCTGGAGTCCGAGGTGGCCTGGAATATCTTGGCATGTGCATCCTTGATCTTGCCATGGATGGCCTCGACCCATGCCAAGGCTATATCAGTGGCACGGATGGCAGCTCGAGCGCTCTCGGCGTTTGCAGCCGCCATCGCAGCAGCGGCTGCAGCCGTCTTGGCTGCTGCAGCTGCCTTGTCGGCTGCCGCAGACGCCCTCTCGGTGGAAGCGGCCCGCTCAATGCGGATGCGGGGGCACTCTCGGCGTAGGCAGCGGCGCTCTCGGTGCAGGCGGTGGCGCTCGGGGGGGACGCAACCATCGTATGGGCCTTCACGAAGCGTTTCCACAGCGTCATCTTTGAAAGAAGGGGGTGCGGGAATGGCGATCGGGATTCATGGATTCGGGGGTTGCCGACACTAGAGAAGACGAGTCGGCGAAGCTTAAGGAGAGAGACTTAAATAGACCCAGATATTTTCATCGCAAACGGTTCCTAGAAAACAACTGTGTGTGATGTTGTAGATATTTTTTTATTAGCTGTGAAAGACGAATTTGTAATAAAGTGCCAACGGATGGTATTTTAAATGAACGAGAAATTTTGTAGTACTAATACAACTGTCATGTCAAATTTTGGAAAATTTCAGGGGTCATTTGACCTTCTAAGACATTTAAGTGATTTTCTAGCCATTTAATGACTGTAATTGAAATTTGAACTACATGTACATGCAATAGCTAACCATAACGGTTTTAAAGCTCATATTTCGTGTACTTGTGTGTGATTTAATTCCATGTGCAGTAAATTGGAAGGTATTTTCAAACATATTGGTCTAACGGCTATGACACAATTCAGCATGGAGTGATATGGCATTTTAATTCCAAAAAATAAAAAGAATCAAAAACACATGAAACCTTGGTTGATGTAATGTCATGCCACCAAGATGATGTGGTAAAAAAAATTGGCATGTTTGACCAAAGTTTGGACACACACCCCTCACAAACCAGAGAAACTCACTAGAAGGCTCGTGGTTCCGAAAGGGAACAATGCATGTTTGATGACGAGCGGGAGATAGCTTCCTCTTAAGGCCTTCAAATTTTTTTTTCTACGTCTAACGTGCACTACTACAACTGTAATGTGAAATTTTTGAAAATTCTATGGGTCATTTGACCTTTTAAAGATATTTAAGTGATTTTCTAGCCATTTAATGTCCGTAATTCAAATTTGAACTACACCTACATGCAACGCCTAACCAAACCGGTTTGAAAAATCATATTTGCGTACTTGTGTGTGAGTTAATTCCATGTGCAGTAAACTAGAAGGAATTTTTGAAACATATTTGTATCACGAGATGGACACATATGCATGAATACGTATGCATGGAGTGGCATGGCATTTTAATTCAAAAAAAAATCAGAAACACATGAAACCTTGGTTGATGTAATGTCATGCCACCAAGATGATGTGGTAAAGAAATTGGCATGTTTCACGAAAGATTGGACACACATCCCTCACAAACCGGAGCAACTCGCTAGCAGGTTCGTTGTTCCGAGAGGGAACAATGCATGTTTGATGACGAACAGGAGATAGCTTCCTCTTATGGCCTTCAAAGTTTTTCTACGTCTAACGTGCACTACTACAACTGTAATGTGAAATTTTGGAAAATTCTAGAGGTCATTTGACCTTTTAAAGACACTTAAGTGATTTTCTAACCATTTGATGACCGTAATTCAAATTTGAACTATATCTACATGCAACGCCTAACCAAAACGGTTTGAAAAATCATATATGTGTACTTGTGTGCGAGTTAATTCCACGTGCAGTAAATTAGAAAGAATTTTCAAACATATTGGTCTCACGACATGGATACATGCATACGTATGCATGGAGTGACATGGCATTTTAATTCAAAAAAATAGAAAAATGATCAGAAACACATGAGACCTTGGTTGATGTAATGTCATGCCACCAAAATGATATGGTAAAGAAATTGGCATGTTTGATGAACGTTTGGACACACATCCCTCACAAACTAAAGCAACTCACTTGAAGGTTCGTGGTTCCGAGAGGGAACAATGCATGTTTGATGACGAACGGGAGATAGCTTCCACTTACGGCCTTAAATTTTTTCCTACATTTAACATGCACTAATATAACTGTCATGTGAAAATTTGGTAAATTTCATGGGTCATTTGACCTTTTAAAGACATTTAAGTGATTTTCTAACAATTTAATGACCGTAATTCAAATTTGAACTACGTCTACATGCAAAGCCTAACCATAAAGGTTTGAAAAATCATATTTTTGTGTACTTGTGCGCGAGTTAATTCCATGTGCAGTAAATTAGAAGGAATTTTCATACATATTGGTCTCAAGGCATGGGCACATGCATGGAGTGCATGCCATGGCATTTTAATTCCAAAAAATTAAGAAATGATCAAAAAAACATGAAACCTTGCTTGATTTAATGCCATCCACCAGGATGATGTGGTAAAGAAATTGGCATGTTTGATGAAATTTTGGACACACAGCCCTCACAAACCGGAGCAACTCGCTAGAAGGTTCGTTGTTCCGAGAGGGAACAATGCATGTTCGATGACGAACAGGAAATAGCTTCCTCTTACGGCCTTCAAAGTTTTTCTACGTCTAACATGGAGTACTACAACTGTAATGTGAAATTTTGGAAAATTCTAGGGTTCATTTGACCTTCTAAAGACATTTAAGTGATTTTCTAACCATTTGATGACCGTAATTCAAATTTGAACTACATCTACATGCAACGCCTAACCAAAACGGTTTGAAAAATCATATCTGTGTACTTGTGTGCGAGTTAATTCCATGTGTAGTAAATTAGAAGGAATTTTTCAAACATATTGGTCTCATGACATGGACACATGCATACATATACATGGAGTGACATGGCATTTTAATTCAAAAAAATAGAAAAATGATCAAAAACACATGAAACCTTGGTTCATATAATGTCATGCCACCATGATGATGTGGTAAAGAAATTGTCATGTTTAAAGAACATTTGGACACACACACCTCACAAACCGGAGCAACTCGCTAGAAGGTTCGTGGTTCCAAGAGGGAACAATGCATGTTGCATGAAGAACGGGAGATAGCTTCCTCTTACGGCCTTCAAATTTTTTCCTACGTTTAACGTGCAACTGTCATGTGAAAATTTGCTAAATTCAGGGGTCATTTGACCTTCTAAAGATATTTAAGCGATTTTCTAACCATTTAATGACCATAATTCAAATTTGAACTACATCTACATGCAACACCTAACCAAAACGGTTTGAAAAATCATATTTTTGTGTACTTGTGTGTGAATTAATTCCATGTGCAGTAAATTATAAGGAAATTTCAAACATATTGGTGTCGGCATGGGCATATGCATGGAGTGCATGCCGTGGCATTTTAATTCCAAAAAATTAAAAAATGATCAGAAAACATGAAACTTTGCTTGATTTAATGTTATGCCACCATGATGATGTGGTAAAAATTGGCCTGTTTGATGAAAGTTTGGACACACACCCCTCACAAACCGGAGCAACGCACTAGAAGGTTCGTGGTTCCGAGAGGGAACAATGCATATTTGCTGACGGATGGGAGATAGCTTCCTCTTACGGCCTTTAAATTTTTTCCAATGTTTAACATGCACTAATACAACTGTCATGTGAAAATTTGGAAATTTTCAGGGGTCATTTGACCTTTTGAAGACATTTAAGTGATTTTCTAACCATTTAATGACCGTAATTCAAAATTGAACTACATCTACATACAACGCCTAACCAAAACGGTTTGAAAAATCACATTTTTGTGTACTTGTGTGCGAGTTAAAAAAATCATCAGACGACGTAAATATCTGGTGTTCAAAAAAGAAAATGTAAGGATCTGGCAAGACAACCGACCCCCACACGATTGGCAGACTATCTCGCGGCTCGAGGTTTGGTAGGTGAATGGCGGGGATCATTAATCAGACAGGGTTTTGCATTGGAAACCGTCAGCTATTATGTTCACACACGGATTTTTGCTATTATGTTCACACACGGATTTGCTGCGGGAATCGTGTGTAATTCAAACTATAGTACTCATAAATTCCGGCGGTCGGCATTTGAACTGTTCCCTTCGATCTATATTCCGGCCGCCAATAAATACAACCTTGCTCATGTCGTCCCGCCTGCATTCTAATCTACATCCTTCCCTCGTTCGCCCTCTCTCTCTCTCAAATCTCTGCCATAGCACCGCCGGTCTGCCCACACGCCGACGAGGAGTCGCCGCCCCCGAGGACGTTCACTCGATTAGCAGCTACAAGGACCCCTATGCGCCGCCTGACGAGGTTGCGCCGGACCCCCCAACTTTGGATTGGTTTTGGGGCCAGTACAATCTTTGTCTGTGGAAGTCGCTCCCGCCGGCTGAGAAAGCTAGGCAAGTGGCGTTCAAGAAGGAGATGGTCGAGGAGGAAGCCTGGTACCAGGCAGCCTGTGAAGCCCGTGATGCCGCCTGGAAAAAGGAGGCGGCCGAGCTGTGGGGGCGAGTGTGTCGTCGTGCCGAGGAGGTGTACGAAGAAGAGTACTTCGCGAGGAAGGTCATAGGCGCTGGGCGCCTTGTCACTGCATGGAGGTGGGCCGATAAGCTCCAGCGTGCCACCGACGAGGAGCTTCGGTGGGCACCCAACGAAATGGCAAGATCGGCCGTGTGCGTCTTCCAGCAAGAGGCGGATCGGTACGTCAAGCGCTGCGAGGCGGAGGAGTCGGAGTACTGCCTCCGCACTGGGAAGACGTCGCGCACCAGGGAGCTGCTGGTGAGGGGCTGCCGGAATACTGGCCCCAGGAAGGATTGTTAGTTTTAATATTGATCGTTTTCAATTTTATGCGTTGTACCTAGTAGTTAGGTATCATCACGTATATGTGATGATATTATATATATATATATATATATATTATGTGATAATCTAATGAACAATTAGTATATATATTATTGAAAGTGCGTTATATCGACTAGAGGGGGGGTGAATAGGCGATTTTTATGAAAGTCTTCAAAACGTGAGAGTTATGAAGACAAACAGTGAAGATTATGCCTATTACTATGCAGCGGAAGTTAGATTACACTAGGGCAGCCATGGTCATGTATTCAATAGAGTGAAAGCGCAATGACAAACAGCTTCAGTGTAATAAGGATCAGGTAGGAAGAAGTTATGAAGCCGAACAGATCATACCTTCATGTTGTGAAGACAAAAGATAAAGCAAGCATGCAATGGCTTCACAATGATTAACTGTAAATGAAGGGAAGTGAAGATGAAACCAGTGACACGTTGAAGACAATGATTTGTTGGACCAGTTCCAGTTGCTGTGACAACTGTACGTCTGGTTGGAGCGGCTAGGTATTTAAACCGAAGGACACACAGTCCCGGACACCCAGTCAAGGACACTTAGTCCAAGACACCCAGTCCTCACCGTTTTCTCCTTGAGCTAAGGTCACACAGACCTCGCCCAATCACTCTGGTAAGTCTTCAAGGTAGACTCCCAAACCTTCACAGACTTCGTTCACTGGCAATCCACAATTTCTCTTGGATGCTCAGAACGCGACGCCTAACCGTCTGGAGGATGCACAGTCCTCAAGTGTAATAAGTCTTCAAATCACACAGACACGAATACTTAAGTGATGCCCAATTTACTCTGGCTCTGGGTGGTTAGGGCTTTTCTCCTCACTGGGAATTTTTCTTTCAAAGGCTTCGAGGTGGGTTGCTCTCAAACGACAAAAGCCGTGCACTGAAATTTGAGCAGCCAACCATTTAAGGTTGTGGGGGGGTGGACTATTTATAGCCACTTGGCAACCCGACCTGATCTGTCCGAAATGACCCTGGGTCACTAAGGAATTGACACGTGTACCAATGGTCGGATTTCGAACTCACACGGCAACTTTACTTGGGCTACAAGTAAAGCTGACTTGTCTGACTCTGGACAAGATTTTCTCTCATAGGCTTCGCTCGAAGACATAGGATTTGAATTAGGCATTCACTTCAGTCATTCTGACTGGTTCTCTTCGACCCCTCTTAACAGTACGGTGGTTCCTATGACGCAACATGAATGAAATAAAACTACGAAGGATCTAGGTCTTCGAGTTTCAAAAGCTTCATAGGGAGTCTTCTCATGTCATTGTCTTCAATATGAATATCTTCATAAACCACCATTGTCTTCAATGTCTTCGTACATTTTTAGGGGTCATCTCTGGTAGTAAAACCGAATCAATGAGGGACTTCTACCTGTGTTTTCCTGCAATTCTCACAAACACATTAGTCCCTCAACTAGGTTTGTCGTCAATACTCCAAAACCAACTAGGGGTGGCACTAGATGCACTTACAATCTCCCCCTTTTTGGTGATTGATGACAAACTAGTTGAAGTTTTCAACGGGGAACATAATTTGTGAAATAGTAAAGGAATTTGTCTTCATAAGCTGCAAGTGCTCCCCCTGAAGATGTGCATATAAGTAATTTGCCTTTTGAATGCAAATGCACATGGCAGGTTGTACTTGTGGAGATCCACTTCAACTTATGATGACAATCCACTATGCATGTGAAAGTATATGAAGATAATGTCATGCATAATGGAAAATGGACGTCTGCAGTAAGAGATAAGTGCGGAATTTATCATCGCACATGCGGAATTTATCTTCGCATAACGGAGTGACAAGCAGGTAGCAGACGGCCATCAAGGCTAAGTGTAACAACTCAAGAAGCAAATGTAGCAAGAACGGGAGTTGTAAGCACGAAGCAAAATTGTAGCAAAATATAGTGGCACCCGCCCAAAGTGACCCGCTTGAAGACTATAACCATCATATGCTTCTCCCCTTTTGTCAGTGATGACCAAAAAGGTTTGAAGACATAGAGGTTTTTACGCGTTCCCAGGCGCAACAGGGTCGGTGGAGTTGTTTGGTGGTGGTGCAGACGAGCTTGGTGCAGATTCGACGCGCATTGAAGCAGGTGGAGATGATGTCGCGTCGTCTTCTTCTTCAATAATACGGGCAGACACAGTGGCAGCAGAAGAAGAGAACTCTGACTCTTCAAGTGATGGTGTGCTGTGCATCACCGCTCTTCTTGGAGGCGTGGAGTCAAATTTGAAGTGCTCTGTGAAGCCATCCTCATGCAGTTCAGCTTCAGGGCACATCATGGTGAGGCCCTTCCAAGTGCGGCGACAGGTCTCGTGTGTGACAAATGCATTCTTGGTTGCCATATTTCTGAGGCGATTGACGTCTTGCATGATGCTTCCCATCTGCCTCTTGAGCCAGTCGTGATGCCTATCTTGCTTTTGGTGAAGAGCCACAAGAAGCTCTCTGTCATTGAGTGCACGAGTGCGCTTCTTGGGTCTCTTTGCAGCTGTGCTGTTGGTGGCTTCAGTTGAGGCAGGGGCACGTGTGGTGCCAGCCATTGGATACACGCGAGAGAGAGCTTCAACACCTTCAATATTTTGAGTGAAGCTCTGGTGTTCTGCATTCTGAAGACTTAGTGGTTGCTTGGCCGGCTCTGGATATATTGCTTCAGCAGATGTGTCCATATCGGGCAAAAATATCCTATGATTGCGAGCTGAGGGTTGATAGGAGATTGCAGAGTGAAGCTTGATTAGCCTCATAACCCAAGGAGCATAAAACTTTAAGCCAAACAGTTCTGAAGCAGACGCAGCAAATTGACGGATGAAGAGATCCTGTGCATTGAAGCATTTGCCATGAAGAATGCAGAAGATGAGAGTCTTCATTGCACCATCAATCGTTGCATATCGAGAGTGTCCCTTGACTGGCCAGAGAGTCCGCCTTATGATGTGATATATTGTTCTGGGCAGGTACTCTAAGTCTTCAATGAAGAACCTAGTTGGATGGGGTGCATTTGGAGGAAATGGCTTCATCATTGAGAGCATTTGACTCATATCTGGCTTAGGACGCTGAAATATGCTCTCAATGGCTTCAGCATGGAGTTGGCACCCTTCTTCAAAGAATTCGCCAGGAGTGGGAAGGCCGGTAAGCTCAATTAGGTCGAAAGCATTGGCTTCATGATGGATATTGCCTGTCATCCACTCCAGGATCCATGTCTTCGGATCTCTGTTATAGCCTTTGATATGCAAAGTGGCATAGAACTAGAGCAGAAGCTCTTCGTTCCAGTGCTCTTCGTCAGTGATAAATGGCAGCAAACCCACTTGCTTGAAGCAATCCAATGCTTCTTCTAGACCAGGCAGACCTTCAACAGCTTCAACGTCAAGGCGCTTGTGAGGAAAGATGCGGCCTTGGTTGTAGAGGATGCATGAATAATAGCTGCGCTGTTGATGGCTCCAGAACCTATCTGATACAATCCATTCCCTTGAATAAGGGTTCTTGGAGCGGTCGAAAAACGTGTTATCTGCCCTGAAGCCGTTGATATTGAAGGAACCAGGAGCTGATGCAGGACCTGGGAACCTTGGTAGTCGTGGGATCGGCTTCTGGACCTGGGGCCTGTGCGCAATGTGATAGTGGAATTGTGGTCCGGCAGCAGACTCAGGCACAGAATGTTCAGGAGCAGTAGCTTCGGTGTCTTCTGAAGCTGTTGTTGGGGAGGGCTCCACATTTGCTTCGGCGTTGTTTGTGGCAGCCTCAACATTTTCAGCTTCAGGCACGTTCTCCTTGAGAACTGCTTCTTGTTGGTGCGGGGAAGTTGGAGCTTGTGGTATTTCTGCTTGCTCTTCGGCTGATGCAGCCGGAATATCTTCAACAGCCTGAGCCCTTGGCCCTCTGCGAAGCCTATGGAGGGTAGGCGCCGGTGGAGTTGCAGTGGGTTGGGGCTCATCTTCCTCCTGTGGGTGATCTGCCCACGACGCATCTTGTGTGATTGGCGTCAATGGACGACCAATACTGATCTGTTCGCTTGTCTCAAGCTGAGGAAGGGCTGCATCACCTTGCACATTGTCTTGGGGACCAATGTCTTCAGCAGCATTAGGGTTGGCTGCTGGAATGTCTTCAGCGTGCGGAGCCTCTATGTAACCAGGCTCATGCACTGTCAT
Organism: Triticum urartu; assembly: GCF_003073215.2. Classification (NCBI taxonomy): domain Eukaryota; kingdom Viridiplantae; phylum Streptophyta; class Magnoliopsida; order Poales; family Poaceae; genus Triticum; species Triticum urartu. The sequence continues at coordinate 121,401,080 of NC_053022.1, forward strand.
CTGACGATCTGCGTCAGGATAGCGGACGCAGAGTGGTTCAACTATCAGGGGCTCTGTGGGAGCAGCCCGAGATTTCTTGGTCTTGCGCTTCTTGATAATGGGTTTAGAAGGAGAGGCTTCAGAATGTTTTCTCTTCTTAGCCTTAGCCTCTGCAGTCCGTGTCTTCTTGTGCTGTGAGGCGGTTGATTGACTCTTTGGCTTCGAGCCAGTCGTTGCAGCGGGGAAGACAATCGGAGCATCAGGTTCTGACCTTGGCGCTTCAGGTTCGGGCATAGCCGCCTTCTTTTTCTTCTTCGCGGCCATCCTGGGGTCAATGCCGGGACGCCCAAGTGCCTTGCGCTTTTCTGCCTCATTGTAGGCTTGCACGCAACGTTCAGCCAGAGTCTTCATGCGTTCTCGTGAGCCTTGAGCTTCGGCACGCGTCTTCAGGAAGTTTTCTTTCAGCTCGTGCAACATGATCTTGAAGTTTTTTTACTTCTTGCACACTGAGCTTGGCCACGTGCTTCTTGAACTGAGCCTTTTCATGATCAATTTTCTGCTTCAGTTCTACAATTCGCTGGGCTATTGCAAGTTCTGAAGCGATTGCACCTTGAAAGGCAACGCTGAGGCCTATGGGTAGCTGCAGATCATTGAAGCTTATGTCTGGTGTGTCAAACCATTCATCGATGAAGTTGTGGATGATGGCGACATCAAACAGAGGCAGATTGTTGAAGATTTCAGCCTCCTCCTTGCTCTTGATGAGCTGCTCAAGAGCATCATCTCCAAGATCTTCATCGCTTGAGAGATCAATGGCTTCGCAGCGCAGAATGTCAACAGCTGTGAGCTCTTTGCCTGTGTGTGGCTGAGGCTTCTTGGCTTTTTGGGGCTTGGACACTCGTGATAAGCCTTCTGACTGCACACTGGCTTCAGGAGGTGCAGTTGCTAAAGGCTTCACTCTTGCGATCTTGGGAGAAGCGGCTGGCTTTGAAGCTTTTGGAGCTTTTGGCTTCTTCTGCTTTGGCTTCAGAGCAGCAGGGGCGTCATCTGACTCAGTATCTGCTGGAGGGTCATTCACAGCAGTCCCTTGGACTAGGATGCGAGTGATGAGGCCTGCAAGATTGGCATACGGCCCGATGATATTGGGATTGGCGTTGCGTGTGCCATCTGCTCTTGGTGAGGAGGGACCAGGGTTGAAGTCAAGCCCAAATTTCTTCTTGTTTATCTTCGCTGACTGTTGTGCAAACTGAAAGTTGCGCTTGAAGAGATTATCATCGCGGCACCAGAGAAGTGATGACGGATGTGCCTCAGCTGGCTGTGGTCCTCTCACCATGCATGGATAGAATCCTTGAGCAATGGCTTCGTCTTTGGACTTGGGTACGAGATTTTTGTATAATACATCTCCCCACGGTCTCTTGATGGCGCACTTCTCCGCATATTCCTGAGTGACGAAGCGGTAGTGGAACCATTGCTCTGCCCAATATCTTCGAATCCATTGGATTCGTGTCTTGCGCTGACCATAGCTTTCTTCAGGATCAGTTTTGTACATCTCTGCCAATTCATCAGGCAGATCTTTGGACGTTTCACCACGTCGCTGTCTGCCTCCCTTCCTTGCTGCTGTTTCTGAAGCCATGGATAACTTGGAAGGCTTCAAGATGTGCAAAGGCTTCAAGGGCTTCCTTCTGCAAGAACTGGCTTCAGGCGAGTTGATGTGATGCTGCAAGTACTCTGCAAATGAATGCAGACTATGAGAAACGAAGGATTCTCCCACGGACATGTACCTGTGACAGCATTAAGGTGCGAGGGAAGGGGAAGAGGTCATATGCATTCTCAGAAGATTTTGAAGATAAATCGGTTTAGAAGACATTGACCTCATTATGCGAAGACATTCACTTATAGATAAGAAGTTGGTTCCAGATTATACGAACCCATAGATCAGTACAAGTGAGGAATCTAACTACTTTATGAAGTACAAGTGAATATACTAGGCATGTTATGAGATGCAGCGAGAGATTTAACTGGTGTGAAGAGAAACTTCTTATGGCAGAAAGTGATTGAACTGTAGGATCAAAAGAAGCTGTAAAAAGAGGTTTTATTTACCACACTTGGAACTGCTAGACGAAGTGAGATTTGAGGCCGAGCAGTTCGATCCTCCGTGCCCTAACTTGGCGACAGAAGACACCTACGGCGACGGCGGAGAAAGTGATGTCCGCTGTCGGCGTGAAAACGGCGTCGGAGAGGTTGCGGCAGTGAAGCGCTTCGTCGTCGGCGTCGTCGAGTGCTAGCGGTGGCGCTAGGGTTCGTGCGAGGGTGGAAGAAGGAGATAATGACCGCAGTGAATCGTATATTTATAGGGATAGAGGCAGCACTGCGCTATTACGCAGGTACCCCTGGCGGTTTGCATTTGAGGCACGCGTGGCCAGTTAGATTATCGGGATTTGTTCCACGTCCCACGCACGCCTAAATTATCGGGCGGTCGTTTCTGCTTCTCCGGATCTTATGTGGAGGAATGAGCATTAAAACTGACTTTTATGGTTGTCTCAATATCTTTGGCTGACAAGGACACAGTGAAGACATTCGACAGTTTCAACAGAATGCATATGACTTGGAGAGATAGAGTTTGAGATAGAAAGCATAGAGAGGTTAGGGTCCGATCACATTCACTTAGTTCAAAAGATTCAACCAAGAAGACATAGCTATAAGTGAATGCTGTAGAGGACAGAACATCAGTACATATATATCCATATAATCAACGCAGTGAAGATAATCATGAAGACATACAGAGAATGAAGCCAAACCAATTGTGAAGACATTGAGAGGTGACGCCATGAGAGAAACACTTCAAAATGGAACGTTTGGTGGTGGCGTTACCCACCGTATAGGAAGTATTAGACCCAGACACGACGCACAATTATCGTGGCGCTCCGAAGTCAAATTCCACATTAATGTATTCACACTTAGAATGTATGTCTTCATTGATTGAAGATATACGCTACTTCGTGTGTTGCACATCTAAGTCATCAATATGCATAAGTGTTAGGATGTGTGCCTGATCACAAGACATTTGAGGATTCCAAGATATTTAGCTCACACCGTAACTTGCAAAATCTCTTCTCATCCAAGGGCTTTGTGAAGATATCTGCCAATTGCTCTTCAGTGTTGACGTGTATGATATCAATGTCTTCCTTCACAACATGATCTCTGAGAAAGTGATGACGAATTTCAATGTGCTTTGTCTTCGAGTGCTGAACTGGGTTGTTGGCAATCTTGATGGCGCTTTCGTTGTCGCAGTAAAGTGGCACTTGCTTCAGAAGAATGCCATAATCCTTGAGTGTTTGCTTCATCCACAGAAGCTGAGCGCAGCAAGATCCAGCAGCAATGTATTCAGATTCAGCAGTGGAGAGAGATACACAGTTCTGCTTCTTTGAAGACCAACATACAAGTGATCGTCCCAGAAAATGACATGTGTCTGATGTAGATTTGCGATCAACTTTGTCACCAGCATAATCAGCATCTGAAAATCCAACCAGATCAAACTCTGAGCCCTTTGGATACCATAATCCTAGAGTTGGGGTGTAAGCCAAATATCGAAGAATTCGCTTCACAGCTAAGTGATGCGACTCCTTTGGTGTCGCTTGAAATCGAGCACACATGCAAACACTAAGCATGACATCTGGCCTAGATGCACATAAATAAAGCAAAGACCCAATCATGGAGCGGTATACCTTTTGATCGAACTCTTTACCATTGTCGTCGGGACCCAGATTATGCTTGGCTGGCATTGGTGTTGTGAAGCCTTTGCAGTCTTGCATACCGAACTTCTTCAGGCACTCTTTAAGATATTTCTCTTGAGATATGAAGATGCCGTTGCGTTGTTGCCGTATTTGAAGACCGAGAAAGAACTTCAGCTCCCCCATCATGGACATCTGATATTGCTCTTGCATCATGTATCCAAACTCTTCACTATACTTCTGATTGGTGCAGCCGAAGATAATGTCATCCACATATATTTGGCACACAAACAGTTCACCATCATATGTCTTCGTGAAAAGAGTGGGATCCAGGGAACCAGGTATGAAGCCTTTGCTTTTCAGAAAGTACTTGAGTGTATCATACCAGTCCCTAGGGGCTTGTTTGAGGCCATACAGTGCCTTGTTGAGCTTGTATACCATATCAGGATGTTTTGGATTTTCAAAGCCAGGTGGTTGTGCAACATACACTTCTTCTTCAATCTTGCCATTGAGAAAGGCACTTTTCACATCCATCTGATAGAGAAGTATGTTATGATGATTTGCATAGGCCAGTAGTATGCGTATGGCTTCAAGCCTAGCCACAGGAGCAAATGTTTCATCGAAGTCAATGCCCTCCACTTGAGTATATCCTTGAGCAACTAGACGAGCTTTGTTTCTGACAACTTGACCATGCTCATCTTGCTTGTTGCGGTATATCCATTTGGTGCCTATTATGTTATGCTTCCGTGGATCAGGGCGCTTAACCAGTTCCCATACATTATTCAGCTCAAACTATTGAAGCTCTTCTTGCATAGCTTGAATCCATTCAGGTTCCATGAAGGCTTCTTCAACTTTCTTGGGTTCTGATATTGAGACGAATGCGAAATGCCCACAGAAGTTTGTTAGCTGAGTTGCCCTTGAACGAGTGAGTGGACCAGGTGCATTGATGTTGTCCAGTATTTTGTCAATTTGTACTGCATTTGCAACACGAGGGTGTGTGGTGCGAAGACTTTGCTCTTGCTGATCTATGTGGTCATTTGAAGGTATATCTTCAGTCTGAGCATTGTCTTCATGTGGATCAGGGGCTGAGATGATAAGTTCTTCTTCAGGTTGAGCTTCAGAGGGTACAATTTCTCCAGTTCCCATAAGCTTGATTGATTCATTTGCTGGAACTTCATCTAGCACATTTGGCAATTGCTCTCTTTGTGATCCATTGGTTTCATCAAATCGCACATCCACTGTTTCAACCACTTTGTAGTGGAAGAGATTGAAGACTCTGTAGGAGTGCGAATCCTTTCCATATCCAAGCATGAAGCCTTCATGTACCTTTGGAGCAAACTTTGAGGTGTGGTGTGGGTCCTTGATCCAGCATTTTGCGCCAAATACTCTGAAATAACTGACATTTGGCTTCTTGCCAGTTAGGAGTTCATAGGATGTCTTGTTCAGGAGCTTGTGAAGATAAACACGATTGATTGTATGGCATGTAGTATCAATGGCTTTAGTCCAGAATTTTCTTGGAGTCTTGTATTCATCTAGCATTGTTCTGGCCATCTCAACGAGTGTTCTGTTCTTGCGTTCGACGACGCCATTCTACTGTGGCGTGTATGGAGCTGAGAATTCATGTGTGATGCCCAAGGTATCCAGATATGTATCAAGGCCAGTGTTCTTGAATTCAGTGCCATTGTCACTTCTGATGTGCTTTATCTTGGCGCCAAAATTGTTCATAGCTCGATTTGCGAAGCGTCTAAAGACATCCTGCACTTCAGTCTTGTAAAGGATTATGTGCACCCAAGTATATCTAGAATAATCATCAACAATTACGAAGCCATAGAGGCATGCAGAAGTAGTAAAAGTTGAGTAGTGAGTGGGACCGAAAAGATCCATGTGTAGCAATTCGAAGGGTTGAGTAGTGGTCATGATTGTCTTCGAAGGATGTTTTGCCCTTGTCATCTTCCCTGCTTCACAGGCACCGCATAAGTGATCTTTCTTGAACTTGACGCCTTCGATGCCTATGACGTGCTTTTTCTTCGCAAGGGTGTGAAGGTTCCTCATGCCAGCATGCCCAAACCTTCGATGCCAAAGCCAGCATTCTGAAGCTTTTGCAAGAAGACATACTACAAGTTGTGGTCCTGCTGAGAAATCTACCACATACAAATCACCTTTCCTATACCCTTCAAACACTAGAGATTTGTCAGATTCCATTAGCACCAGGCAGCGATATTTGCCAAACATTACAATCATATTCAAATCGCAAAGCATTGAGACAGACATTAAGTTGAAGCCAAGGGATTCAACAAGCATGACTTTATCCATGTGTTGATCCTTTGAGATTGCAACTCTACCTAGACCCAATACCTTACTTTTACCAGTGTCAGCGAATGTAATGTGGCTCTTGTCGGATGGACGTAAAGTTGAGTCCATAAGAAGGCTTCTTCTGCCAGTCATGTGATTTGTACACCCACTGTCAATAATCCATTCTGAAGACTTTGAAGTCGCTGGTATCGTACCCTACAGCGCAGTTAGGGGGATAGGCTTCACGAAGAGTGTTGTGAAGCATAAACATTTGACGAACCAGTGGGTTATGAAAACTTAGATCCAGATTAGGACTAATGGGGAGAGTAGCATGCGATTCAGGAACGAAGTACATAATGATGCCATTTGGGCATTTTATCTTGTGCCCCACAAGATTTTTATGGTCCCCAGCAATAGCATCAGAAGATTTTGTTTTTGTGTTGGAGACCTTTCCCTGCAAAGGAGAGTTAAGCTTTCTTAACCACCCACATCTTCAAGGGTGGCTTAGAAGCTATAAGTCTAAGTGCAGCATCTGAGAATTTTGGCTTTGAAACCTTAGCAAACAGTCTAGCAGGTGGACAATAATACTCATAGGAATAAGCAGAATAATTTTTGGTCATATGAACATGACGGTTCGATGAACCACTCTCATATTCATATGCCTGAGTATGGTTCCCCTGCAAAACATTTGCGTTAGTGCGACTCAGGTGAGTCCTCTCTTTGTATGAAGCATTTGAGCCATATGAAGCCTTTGGTCTGAGGTTTGTCTTCTTCAAGTGAGGTGTCACGAAGACATTCACAGGAAGATTTTCCAGACATGTTTTCGGAACCCAGATCTTCTTCATAGGCGGTCCATTCCTGCAGTTAGTACCAATGTACCTGGCAAACACTTCATCATTCTGATTCTTAAACAGTTTATAGTTTGCATCAAAGGATTCATCAATGATAATTGGGTTAGCACAAGTGAAGCCAGACAGATTGGATGGATCTGCTGAGAATTCCTTTGCAGCAACCCATGTGGTTTTGGGGTACTGCTCAGGTTTCCAGTAAGACCCATCTGCATTAATTTTCCTCACGAACCCAACACCCTCTTTCCTAGGGTTTCGGTTCAGAATCTGCTTCTTAAGGACATCACATAATGTCTGATGCCCTTTCAGACTTTTGTACATCCCTGTTTCAAGCAATGTCTTCAACCTAGCATTCTCATTAGCAATAGCAGTGGTATCCTCAGCAGAGGGGTTAGTTACCACATCAACAGTTGAAGATATTGAAACAGTAGTAGCAGTGGAACATTCAGCAATAGAAGCAGCATTATCACGCTCAATGCATTTAAGACATGGTGGTTCAAATCCTTCCTGAGCGGGACTGATCTGTTCAGCGCGAAGTGACTCGTTTTCCTTTTGAAGATCTTCATGAGCCACCCTCAATTTCTCAAGTTCTTGCTTCCTTTGAAGATAATCATAGGAAAGATTTTCATGAGTTGTTGAGAGAGTATCATGACGATCTTCAAGTTCCTGATACTTAACGTGAAGTTTTTTTATGTCTTCAATTAAGGATTCAGATCGAGTCATTTCAGCACCCAACAGATCATCGCTTCTGTCTAACAATTTTTGAATATGTTCCATTGCTTTCTGTTGTTCAGTTGCAATTTTAGCAAGTGTTTTGTAGCTAGGTTTTGAATCACATTCAGAGTCATCGTCACTGGATGTCTCATAGCGAGTTGTGCGTGTGTTTACCTTGGCACCGCGTGCCATGAAGCAGTAGGTAGGAGTGGAGTCGTTCTTGTCATTTGCGTCGGTGTCGGTGATGCAGTCATTGTCTTCAGTATTGAAGATGGACTTGGCGACGTATGCTGTAGCCAGACTCGCAATGCCAGAATCAGACTCCTCCTCAGACTCCACCTCTGCCTCCTCAGATGCGGACTCCTCCTCTGAATCCATCTCCTTTTCCAACAAACGCACGTGCCTTGCCAGATGAGCTCTTCTTGTGTGATGAAGACTTGATGAAGTTTTGGAAGAAGACTTTGAGTATTTTTCTTCTTCTTGTCGTCAGAATCATATTCCTTGCTCTTCTTCTTCCTTCTGTTCTCATTTTCCCACTGTGGACACTCAGAGATGAAGTGTCCAGTTTTCTTGCACTTGTGACATGTTTTCTTCTTGTAGTCATGAGCAGAAGCTTCATCATTCCTTGAGCTTGATCGTGAAGATTTCTGAAGCCTTTCTTCTTAGTGAATTTTTGGAACTTCTTCACAGCATAGCAAGTTCCTTCCAATGTCTTCAGGATCATCAGAACTGCAGTCAGATTCTTCTTCAGATGAGGAGACAGCTTTTGCCTTCAAGGCACGAGTTCGCCCATAGTTTGGACCGTAGATATCTCTTTTCTCAGAAAGCTGAAACTCATGTGTGTTGAGCCTCTCAAGTATGTCAGACGGATCGAGTGTCTTGAAATCAGGACGTTCTTGAATCATCAGGGCCAGGATGTCAAACGAACTATCAAGTGATCTCAGCAGCGTCTTGACGATTTCATGTTTGGTATCTCAGTTGCCGAGGGCTTGAAGCTCATTTGTGATGTCAGTGAGTCGGTCAAAGTGTGCTGGACATTCTCATTGTCATTTCGTTGAAGCGGTTGAAGAAGATTGCGAAGGACACTGATTCTTTGATCTCTCTGGGTTGATATGCCTTCATTAACTTTGGAGAGCCAATCCCAGACCAGTTTGGATGTCTTCAAGGCACTCACACGGCCATACTGTCCTTTGGTCAGATGACCACAGATGATATTCTTGGCAGTAGAGTCCAGTTGAACGAACTTCTTGACATCAGCAGCAGTGACACCTTCTCCAGCCTTGGGAACGCCGTTTTCGACGACATACCATAGGTCGACGTCAATGGCTTCAAGATGCATGCGCATCTTATTCTTCCAGTAGGGATATTCAGTTCCATCAAAGACGGGACAAGCAGCGGAGACTTTGATTATCCCTGCAGTCGACATAGCTAAAACTCCAGGTGGTTAAACCGAATCACACAGAACAAGGGAGCACCATGCTCTGATACCAATTGAAAGTGCGTTATATCGACTAGAGGGGGGGTGAATAGGCGATTTTTATGAAAGTCTTCAAAACGTGAGAGTTATGAAGACAAACAGTGAAGATTATGCCTATTACTATGCAGCGGAAGTTAGATTACACTAGGGCAGCCATGGTCATGTATTCAATAGAGTGAAAGCGCAATGACAAACAGCTTCAGTGTAATAAGGATCAGGTAGGAAGAAGTTATGAAGCCGAACAGATCATACCTTCATGTTGTGAAGACAAAAGATAAAGCAAGCATGCAATGGCTTCACAATGATTAACTGTAAATGAAGGGAAGTGAAGATGAAACCAGTGACACGTTGAAGACAATGATTTGTTGGACCAGTTCCAGTTGCTGTGACAACTGTACGTCTGGTTGGAGCGGCTAGGTATTTAAACCGAAGGACACACAGTCCCGGACACCCAGTCAAGGACACTTAGTCCAAGACACCCAGTCCTCACCATTTTCTCCTTGAGCTAAGGTCACACAGACCTCGCCCAATCACTCTGGTAAGTCTTCAAGGTAGACTCCCAAACCTTCACAGACTTCGTTCACTGGCAATCCACAATTTCTCTTGGATGCTCAGAACGCGACGCCTAACTGTCTGGAGGATGCACAGTCCTCAAGTGTAATAAGTCTTCAAATCACACAGACACGAAGACTTAAGTGATGCCCAATTTACTCTGGCTCTGGGTGGTTAGGGCTTTTCTCCTCACTGGGAATTTTTCTTTCAAAGGCTTCGAGGTGGGTTGCTCTCAAACGACAAAAGCCGTGCACTGAAATTTGAGCAGCCAACCATTTAAGGTTGTGGGGGGGTGGACTATTTATAGCCACTTGGCAACCCGACCTGATCTGTCCGAAATGACCCTGGGTCACTAAGGAATTGACACGTGTACCAACGGTCGGATTTTGAACTCACACGGCAACTTTACTTGGGCTACAAGTAAAGCTGACTTGTCTGACTCTGGACAAGATTTTCTCTCATAGGCTTCGCTCGAAGACATAGGATTTGAATTAGGCATCACTTCAGTCATTCTGACTGGTTCTCTTCGACCCCTCTTAACAGTACGGTGGTTCCTATGACGCAACATGAATGAAATAAAACTACGAAGGATCTAGGTCTTCGAGTTTCAAAAGCTTCATAGGGAGTCTTCTCATGTCATTGTCTTCAATATGAATATCTTCATAAACCACCATTGTCTTCAATGTCTTCGTACATTTTTAGGGGTCATCTCTGGTAGTAAAACCGAATCAATGAGGGACTTCTACCTGTGTTTTCCTGCAATTCTCACAAACACATTAGTCCCTCAACTAGGTTTGTCGTCAATACTCCAAAACCAACTAGGGGTGGCACTAGATGCACTTACAATTATGAATTCCATTTTCTGTCTGTTTTTGTATACTAATTTGAATCTAGCTGTTATCATCCACATATACAAAATGGAAAGCATATATACACACATTAATACAGAACATATAAGAATGGAAAACAGAGTACACACATTGAAATAGAGCAATACTATGATTGCTGTGAATACATAGCTATCCACGTCGAAAAGACTTTTCAAAATAAAACGCGTCCATGAGACCATGACCAGCATCCCTTGCCTAGGGTATCTCTTGGCTCTGCCTGAACTCGTGCAGGCGTTCGTCCATGCGGTCGACACGCTCGCGGTACATCGGGAGCGCGATCTCGAGCTCCAAGTTGGCTATTTCATCGGAGATCACTAGCTCGAGGATGCAACGGCCATGTTCCTCTACTGCGCCCAGGTGGACACGTGGGAGGCGGTCGAGCCTACGGACCAGTGCCACCCATGCAAATGGCGCGGCGGGTGTCCAGTGCAAGTACGGCGCGGCTGGCCTCTGGTGCAAGTAAGGCGCTGAGGGCCTCTGCCCACTCCTGGCGAGGAATGGGGGTACTGATAGGACGTGTACCCAGCTGCGACGCCGTGTCGACAGTAGGCAAGCGTCGCTTGATCCGCTCTTGCTGTGCGGCGCACCGCGCCTCTCGCTCTGTGGTGCTCCAACGGTCTTGCCATGCGGCGAGCCACAACTTATCAGTGCAGACGCGCCTAGCTTGCTCTGCGGCGCGCCATCGATCATGTTGTGCGGCAAGCTGTAGCCTGTCGGTGCTGACATGCCTATCTTGATCCACGGCGCTCAAGCTCCATGCGCCAAAGGTCTGCTCAACCCTGGCGATGACGCGCATCACGGCGTCGTCCATCACGTTGCCGGGGAGCGCCTCGGCCTCGATGGGCCATCGGGCCTGCTCATTGTCCTCGTCGACGAGGTTGATGGCAGAGGAGGCGCTTTGGTGGGTTGGCATGCTTGGAAAAGGTGGATGTGCTACAGGCTGCGCTTGTCGCCGCCGTGCGTCACGCGCCCCTATGCGCAATATAGCAGGGTGGCGGGAAACAGGTGAGGAAATGGCAGGAAACGGTGGCGTGTTCATAAAATGCCATCAGTTAATGGAAACTTAGCATCGAGGTAGCACAAGAAGTAGATGGTGATCAGATCAACATGGACCACACTAGGGAACCCGTCGGTGATGAATTCATCAATCCCAAATGGTTGAATACTAGCAAGCATTTGCCCACAACACACAGGACCTATTCCATCACAAATAGGTCGGATGGATCAACTGTTTGCCACGTATCGCACATTGTCAAAAATTAATGCGGTAGACCTTCTTTAACATGTGTTAAAAAAACAAAAAAAACAAGGACCTCGAGGTAAAATTAGCTGAGGGAATGGGGCATTTCGGTCATTTGACTGAAATGACCCATCCCATCACCTAATTTAACATCGACACAACTTCCCATCCAGTCACCCATCCGATGGCTGCTCCAACCCGAGCACACTTAACTTGATAGTTTTCTTACATGAGCTACTGGTGGAACAGCTAGTCCTTGCTGATAGGAATGCCTCTTCACATCCTTGCTGATAGGAATGAGATCCACAATGGCTAATAGATGTTGTGTAGACAGAGCATATCACATACGTCTTATTAGAAGCAATCAACTGTGTTATTATCAGTCTTTGCACACATTTCTCATTACAGACCTGTTTGCCGCGTATCACACACATCTTGTTATATTGAACCGTTCATGTTCTGTGGCCTAATCACAAATAGTTCATCCGAGTGAACCATATGTTGTACATCGCACACACCTTGATTGGGCTGACCGTTTCTTTTGTGTTGCCTAATCACACACAGTTCATCCTAGTGAACCGTATGCTGTATATCGTACACGCCTTCATCTGGCTGCCCGTTTATTTTGTCCCTCCCTCATCGCAAACAGTTAATTGAACTGAATCGTATGACCTTCATCGCACACGCGACTAAAACCTGAACCGTGTTTGATGCATCAGTCATCGCAAACGTTTTATACATTTCTGACGGTTTTCATACATCACCATTTGCGATTATTGCATCGCACACAGTTTCTCGAAGGGTCTCTTATTGTAGTTTCGCGTTAGCAGCATCCTACAATAGTGTAGTTTTGTTAGGGCTTGATCCCTAATATCCACTATGTTCTTAGATTGATGTTGCTATGACTTTGCTATGCTTAATGCTTGTCACTTTGTGCCCAGGTGCCATGATTTCAGATCTGAACCATTTATGTTATCATCATTATATCCATGTTCTAGATCCGATCTTGCAAGTTATAGTCACCTACTACGTGTTATGATCCGGCAACCCCGGAGTGACAACAATCGGGCCCACTCCCGGTGATCGTAGGTTGAGGAGTTCATGTATTCACTATGTGTTAATGCTTTGTTTTGGTTCTCTATTAAATGGAGGCCTTAATATCCCTTAGTTTCCAATATGGACCCTGCTGCCATGGGAGGGTAGGACAAAAGATGTCATGCAAGCTCTTTTAATAAAGCACGTATGACTATTTACGGAATACATGCCTACATTATATCGATGAACTGGAGCTAGTGTCGTATCACCCTAGGTTATAACTGTCTCATGATGAATATCATCCAACAAGTCACCGATCCAATGCCTATGAATTTATCCTTACTGATCTTGCTGTGTTACTAGTGCTATCATCACTGCTACAATTGCTACAAACTACTGCTATCACTGTTACTGTTACCATTGCTGCTGTCACTATTATACAAACTATCAAACTACTTTGCTACTGATCACTTTGCTGCAGATAATTAATCTCCAGGTGTGGTTGAATTGACAACTCAGCTGCTAATACCTTAAAATATTATTTGTCTCCACTTGTGTCGAATCTATAAATTTGGGTTGAATACTATACCCTCGAAAACTGTTGCGATCCCCTATACTTGTGGGTCATGAAGACCTTTTTCTGGCGTCGTTGCCGGGGAGCATAGCTATATTTGTTGAGTCACTTGGGATTATTATCATATTATCAATATGAAGAATCCGAAGGATCCAAAGACTAAGATATTTCCCTCAAGGACGAGGGGAGGTAAGGAACTGCCATCCAGTTCTGCTTTAGATTCACCTTCTGTTATGAATAAACTTGCAACACCACCACATGCTATTAATTCTGATATGTCGCAAGTTATTGATGATGCTACTTATACTATGAATGATGCTTATGATGATGCTAGTTCCTTGCTTGATAATGATGATGTGCCACTTGGTGAATTTCTTGATAAATAAATTGCTAGAGTTATACAACATGATGTTGTTGAATCCGATGATGAGCTTGGAACGGAATCTCCTGAAACACCTGCTAGAACTAGCCTTCCTAGATATGAATTGCCTAAGGTACCGGAAGGTTATGTTATGAGTGAATAAGCAACTAGAGATATTCTTGCTTGCAATGATAGAGATGATCTAGAGAAATTATTACACAAGTATAAAGAAAAATCTCTGAATGGTAGAATGAAATCTGTTCCTAAGTTTGCAACTTCACCTATCTTTATTGATGATAAGGATTATGAATTCTCTTTCAACCCAGTGTTAATTACGTTGGTTGAATCTGATCCCTTCCATGGTTATGAAACTGAAACTGTTATGGCACATCTTACTAAGTTGAATGACATAGCCACCCTTTTTACTCATGATGAGAAAACTCGTTATTCCTTTATTCTCAAATTATTTCCTTTCTCATTAAAGGGTGATGCTAAAGCTTGGTACAATACTCTTGCTCCTGGTTGTGTGCGTAGTCCCCAGGATATGATTTATTACTGCTTTGAAAAATATTTTCCTGCTCATATGAAACAAGCTGCCTTACAGGAAATATTTAACTTTGCTCAAGCTAAAGAAGAGACACTACTGCAGGATGCTGCTAATGCGACACTACAATCAGAGACCCTTTCACGAAACTGTGTGCGATGCATTAATCACAAATGGGGATGTAAAAAAACTGTCAAAAAAGGTGCAAAACATTTGCAATGGAGGATGCATCAAACACGGTTCAGATTTTAGTTGCGTGTGCGATCCAGGGCATATGGTTCAGTCCAATGAACCATTTGCGATGAGGCGGAACAAAACAAACGGGCAGCCTGATGAAGGCGTGTGCGATGTACAGCATACAGTTCACTTGGATGAACTGTTTGTGATTAGGCAACACAAAATAAATGGTTAGCCAGATCAAGGTGTGTGCGATGTACAACATAGAGTTCACTCGGATGAACCGTTTGCGATGAGGCGGAACAAAAGAAACGGGCAGCCTGATGAAGGCGTGTGTGATGTACAGCATACGGTTCACTCGGATGAACTGTTTGTGATTAGGCAACACAAAAGAAACGATCGGCCAGATCAAGGTGTGTGTGATGTACGACATGCGGTTCACCCGGATGAACAGTTTGCGTTGAGACAAGAGAACAGAAATGGTTCAATATAACAAATACCATAAATATTGCAAGGTTCAAGTTAAAAGATTACATCACCCAAATTAAAAGTTTGCAAGCTGTGTCATTTCTGAAAAGGGATCAGCCGCTAACAAGTCATGTATGGTTTGACACAATAACTTCCAATTGCATTGCCATATGCTCTTCCAATACGAAGTTTGGCATTTTTGGAGGCACTTTCATTCCGCAGTACCAGCCGCCTCTGATAATCATACCATTGATCTTTCCTAATTAAATGCGTGTTCAACCTCAGTACCCTCAACACCTTTGTTGTGGCAAGAAAGAATATGGTGAGTGTAATCTCCGATGGGGTCCCTCGGTAGGAGTTCAAAGTAATATTTGAGAGACGCAGATCCAGACATTCGACGTGATTGTCATTATCAAAATCTTCCACCGGGCCTAATATGCACTACAAAAGAAGAGAACATGTTAGTGCCTACATGCAGTTTTGAACAGTGCTACACGCCCATTTGGTTTGCAGGATTTGTAAAATGTACCAACGTGCCATCTTCGATCTGTCATGATTAACATATTAATTTGATTACAATCTAGAAACATGTAGCCTTCTTCACAAGAGGTTGGATTGGATGAAAAATTCCCTAAGAAAACTAGTACATATGAATCCAAAGGAGAAATGCTTATGGACGATTGTAAGCATATGAAGGAAGCAACCAATATGGGGTAGGGGTGTATGTCCTAAAATCGTCCAAAATTCCTTCGGAAATCGTAGTACATAGTCATTGTAAACTTGGGAAAAGGTGCAAAAAATTGAACTCCCTTATGGTTAACATTTAACAGGAAAGGAACATCACCTCGATATACAACTTCTTCAGGCACGGAAAGCATGTCAGGCAACTGAAAAATTGGTCCAGGTTGGGGACGACAGATTCTAGTGCCAAGACCTTCACTGTGCCTAGAGTTTGGGTGAAGCTTCGTTGGATGACAGACGAACATACATCTTCAAAACTAGTTATAACGTTATTATCAAGAAGGAGAGGTATATAAGGTGACTGTTGTACCTGAAAGTTGTAGTATTTGATAGTCGAGTAGCCCACCACTTTCAATTTCGGCGCAGAAATGACACTGATTCTTGTTGGACCTTGTTGATCAACTAAAAGTAATCTCTCAAGTGAAGGTGTGTCCTGGATGACCATATTGTGGTCCACCTTTTGTGATCTCTCGTTGTAGCACCAGCAACACACATAAATAGTGTGGAGAGTCCTGGAGGTGATGTGCAAGGTACTCCACCAATTCATCGTCTGAAGACGAAGGAACTCGAGTGCAGTACAGCCGCGAAGCAGGCACTCCATGTCATACTTTGGGATGCGGACGGCGACGAGCTCGAGGTGCTTCAGTCGTGGTAGAAAAAGAGTGGTGTGTTATTAGGGGGGATGGCAGTTCATGAACTTGGCGAGGCGCAGCGTGGGCGCAAAGCGGAGCACGGACGTTGGTAGCAAGCTCATATGCCCATCATTATAACTTAGCTTCTCGAGCTGATCTATGGCACGGGATCAGAACCACTCGTCCAGCTTGGCTCGCTCCATGCCATTGGAATGGAACTTGCCCGTGGTAAGGCCTTTGATTGGGCCATGGTGACTGCTGAGGATCTGGGAGAACGCATCCAAGATTTGGCGATAGCCATGGCAGAGCTTGTGGGCGTGGAGGAGGTCGACAGGGGTGCGAATCCATAGGGTGTGCCACGTCGGGAAATGGCAACTGTCCTCGCCCGATTTCTGATTGGGAGGAGGGATATGATGACTATCAACGTATCATCAGGGAGGTTGTTGATGAAGTCTAGGCCTGTGACGCCCGGATAATTAAGCTACAGTAATTCCGTGTTAGTGATGCCACGTCACCGCGATTACTGTTGTTAACCTCGCGATGATTAAATCCTGTTCGAATTCAAAATTTAAAATCAAGTCAAAGTTTAATGTTTTCAAAATGTCAAAACTAAAATGTTCAAAGTGTGGCAAATAATCCTTGGATATTGGTCATGTTGGAACCAACCTCTTTTGGGTTCCCAAGTGCCCCTGGAATTTTTTTTATAGTGGTGCATCAACATATTAATTGGCTTATTCAATTTTCCAAAAATGCTTGAACAAGTCCTTTGGCTCTGAAACTTTTTATGCAACACTACAATGTTGTGTCTGAATTATATGCTAAGTTTAACTTTAAACTAAATTCATTTGGTCACTCAATTAAATACAAACCAGTAGCTAATTAGATACAAAAAAAGGAGAAACAAAATAGAAACAAAAGAGAAAAGCCTTTCCCCCTCACCCTGGACCTTGGCCCAGCCAACAGGCTAGGCCGGCCCACCTACCCTTCCCTCATCCTCCTGTTCATGAGGGGGTCGTGGAGGGCATCGGCCTTGGCGCCGGCCAGATGCCGCCCATCCATCGCGCCCTCCTGCCTACATATGGCCGGCGCCCCTCCCCGGCACCCGAACCCTAGCTACCCCATTTCACTCCCCCTTTTCTCGATCTAGATCGGGGAATCCCCTCACGCCCGACGCCGTGACCCGCCGTCGTCGTCCGCCGTGACGACCGTCTCTCCCCGCCCTGAATGATGCGTCCAGGAGCTCCCTCTTCCTCGCCTACGTCGACTAGCTCGCCCCGTTCGAGCTCAGCGCCACCCAACGCCGAGGATGAGGTCATCTTCGACCTCCAACCACCGAGCTCTACCGCATCGGATTCGACGCCCCCTGCTGCTGCTAAGTTGTCGCTGAGCCTCCATGTGCTCCAATGTGAGCTACCCCCCTCCTTCCCCTCCTCTCTGTGTCCCGCCGGTGTCCGCGACCGCGCGAGACAATTGGTTCAGCCCCAATCTGCTCTGTACGTACGACCGCTGTGCGCCTCCCCGCACCCAACCCCACCGATGCGCCATGGCCTAAGATCCGCCGTAGCCGCCCCCTCGCTGCCACCGCCCGCGTGCCTGCAGACCCGGCTGCCGCTGCTTGCGGCTGCTCCAGCGCGCCACCCGCACGCGCCCATCCACCCCGCCGTTGCCGTGCAGCCTCGTCGGCGCCGCACCGCCCGACTACGCCGCAGCCGCCCCGTGCCACCGCCTTTGCCGTGGTCGCGCCCTCCCCCTCACTCGCTGATACTCCCCCTACTGCGGGCCTAGGGTCGCGCCCCTGGTCGTCCCTTCCCCTCACCGGCGCACCTTCGGCCGCCGGGCCTCGCCCCGCTACCATTCCCGCCACCCGAGGCCGCGCCCGCTCCGGCCTGCTGGGCTAGCGCCCAGTCGGGTGCGCCCCCGCATGCCGATGCCCGTTCGGGCAGGCCCACATCCACAGCCCCGTTAGCCCGTCGCCCGCAAAGCCCCCCCGGGCCACTTACACGTGGGGCCCTGCCCCCTGTTAAAAAAGATTTTAAAAATAAAAATAAAATGATTAATGAGTTAATTAATTAGGTAATTATTTAAGTTAATTAACCTTGCTTAATTAGGCTAATGAACTAGATTAGTTAAGTTTAACCTGTTTAATTAACTAAGTCAATGACAGATGGGCCCCATGTGCCAGGGTTGACTTAGTCAACCTGCTGACGTCACCCTGAGTTCTTGCTGATGCAATAACTCCTTTTTAGATTAATAGTAATATCAGAATGTTGTTTAGACTTTGAAAAATCATAGAAAATAAACCGTGGCTCGCATGAAAAAGTTTTATACATGAAAGTTGCTCAGAACAGCGAGACGAATCCGAATACGCAGTCCGTTCGTTTGCCACACGTCCCTAGCATTGCATACATGCAACCTTTCCCCTCTGTTTCTTCTGTCCGAAAATGCCTAACACTGGGGAAACTTTCCCGGATGTTTTCCCCCTTCACCGGTATCGTGTAGCACCACGTTAGAACACGTCTAGCTATACCTGTTGTCCTGTTATGCACTTGCTTGCTATGTATTTACTATTTCTCCCCCCTCTTCTCTTTGGTAGACCCCGTGACGGCTACTGATGCTGCTGTAATCGACTACGTCACCGATGACCCCTCCTTCTCGCCTGAGCAACCAGAAAAGCCCCCCTTTGATCATCCCGATATCGCCCATTCCATTCTCTCATGCTTGCATTAGATTTTTCTACTGTAATTGATTGCTCCTATTCTGATGCATAGCCTGCTTTTGTACCTGCTGTTGTACCTTACTTGTTCATCCTAAACTGCTTGGTATAGGTTGGCTAGTGATCCATCGGTGACCCCCACTTGTCCTTGTTGCCCCTGCTTCATCATCGATGACTCGATCAACATGATCGACGACCAGAGCCTGACATGTCACATCACATCACGCCCCTTTTGTTGCTCGACTATGTAGGGCTACTATCGAGTGCCGAGGGTGATCCCCCATAAGCACTCCTGATGATAACTTTGTAGTGTAGCTATGCGGTCATGGTCAACGAGGGTGGTTCCTCCTTCACCATTTCTGATACGGCTCTGTCGTGCAACCCCTCAAGTATGAACCTCGAGGGTGGTTCCTCTTATGTTCACCTTGTTGATTACATCGAGTGGAATTCATCGGGGGTGATTCCTCGGGTTTTCCCCTTGATGTTTGGACACACGGTTACCTTGACTTCACTTGAGACCATTGTTGAAGCAGGGTCGCTCCTGAGGGGTACCCGCGAGTTGACGTGAAAGTCAGGTGGGCCCATGGAGAACCGCGAGTTTTCTACGTGGCACGGCCAGGCATTCTGGGCCCTTGCCGTAAGTCCATGAGACGGGGTGACGAGGTCACATTATCGTGAGTCTCGGCTCGTCTTCATGAGCCCCCAATGCACTAACAGGTTTGGGTATTTGTTCTGAGTTGGCATCTAGCCTTTACGCACTAACCACCATGCGAGAATAGTTATGGGCCTCGATGACGTAGTATTAGCCGAAGCTTTGTCAGACGTCCAGTTCAGCATTGCGGCATGGCTGGGCCAGCACCATCAATGTAGAGGTGGAGCCAGGACCCGCCCTGCACGCAACGACCCGGACTGCAACGGGCGATGGGCCCAGACCCCGGAGTGCTTAGGATGTAGACCAGCGGGACATCTCTGCTGAGCCTTGGTAGGGCTACGACGTGTTGATCTTCCGAGGCCGGGTGTTGACCCAGAAAAGTGTGTCCGGCCAGAGTAATCAAGCGTGCTCGAAAACGTGGTGCACCCCTACAGGGAAGATATATATTCGAATACCGTGTCCACGGTAATGGATGTTCAGACTTGTATCCCGATCTATTACAACTAGAAATGGATACTTGAGATATGTGATGGATATGTGGCCCCGGGATTGCTTTCTCGCAGGGAGTCCAGGAAGGATCTCTAGGCGTTGATACTACAACATGTTTGTTAAATATAAATTGCTATTCTTTACTCTTCTACATGCTACAAGATGCTTGGATCTGCTTGAAGATGCTAGTCTTCAGTAGGCTAGGCCTTTTTCCTCTATTCTGGCATTCTGCAGTTCAGTCCACAGATACAACCCTTCCATTTGATACCAATGCATACTTAGTTTAGATCTGATGCTTGCGAGTACT
Organism: Triticum urartu; assembly: GCF_003073215.2. Lineage (NCBI taxonomy): Eukaryota > Viridiplantae > Streptophyta > Magnoliopsida > Poales > Poaceae > Triticum > Triticum urartu. The sequence continues at coordinate 121,421,493 of NC_053022.1, forward strand.
TTGGATGAGTACTCACGGTTACTTTGCTCCCCCTTTTCCCCTTTCTTTCTTCTTTCTGGTTGTTGCAACCAGATGGTGGCCCCCTGGAGCGAGAAGCCACCACCGACGGATGCTACTACATGGAGACCACCGACGACCAGGAGTAGTTAGGAGGTCCTAGGGAGGAGGCCTTGCATCTTCGATCGTTGATGTTTGTGCTAGCCTTCTTAAGGAAAAGCTTGTTTAACTTATGTCTGTACTCAAATATTGTTGCTTTCACCGACTCCTGTGTATCGAGCTATGTATTCGAGCCCTCGAGGCCCCTGGCTTGTAATATAAAGCTTATATTATTTTAATTTGTGTTTAGAGTTGTGTTGTGATAGCTTCCCATGAGTCCCTGATCTTGATCGTACACATTTGTGTGTATGATTGAATCGGGGGCGTCACAAGTTGGTATCAGAGCCGACTGCCTGTAGGATCCCCCTTTCCAACTCCTTGGCCGAAGTTGAGTCTAGTCTTTGAAAATTGTTTTACTAACATGTTTGTGTGGCTTACAGGCCCACGTCGCCACTAGGTGGTATTAGGATCTTTTATTCCTCGTCTATACTCTGGGAATCTTACCTCTCTTCTATTAGGGTTAAATGATTTTCTTAACTCTAACTCTAGGTTCTCGTAAATACTTTCTCCTGGAGAGCCCCTCACACCAGATGATTGCTCGGTGCACCAAAATATTCTGAAGATACTCTCCGATGTTTTCTCAAGACCCTTGTACCCTTCATCGTTGCAATCCCTACCACCGATAAATCCTTATGAGTAACTACCTACATTGCCATTCATACTTCATCCCTAGTTGATATTGTTATTACAAGATACCCTGAAATTCTCCTTATTGTTCCGAGAATACCTTGTGCCTACTGCCTTGTGGTTCTTTGCCACATGGATACCCCTATGGATAAGTACTCGCTCTTATCGAGTATCAGCTCATCCCCAGTTATTCTTATGTTTCATAAGATACTTTGTAATACAATCCGAGCTCTCAAGAAGCTCTGTTGCCTATTGCTCTAGAAGGTATTACCTGCCTACACTCTGGTTAATTCCATCTGCCTAGCAGTATTCATTGACGTTCTTTGTCATTATCACCTTGAGTCTTTCGATTCAATATGTTTGCGAATAGTCACAATCATCAGTTGATCCTTATAAATTATCTTTCTGGCTCAGACATCTTCCCGAACATGAGCTAGCTCTCGGCCAATCAGATTGCCATCGATTATGCCCTAAGTCTATTCAACTTATCCATCTTGATCAGAGCGTTTTCTTCTGATCCCTTAATTTGGGAATCAAAATTCCTTTGCATTTGAACTTTGAATTAGTCAGTTGTTTCTATAATCCGGTCTCCTTGCATTCTTTCTTCTTCTGGTTGAGTACCAATGCTCACATCAGATCCCTTGTGAACCACCAGATCCTTTGTTGAGTTTTATCCGACAGCTTCCTTCATATTCAGTAACCTTGTGAGCCTTTCCTCGGATACATAATGCCTTTGGTAAATTGTATCCCCGCTCTTGCCAACCATACTCTGCTTTCGGGCTTGAGTTATTTACTCGTGAAGTTTGTGGTATATGTTACTAAGATGTCCATATGGGTTGAATCTAGGTCTTCCCTAAATCCGTGTGAACTCGAAAGTTATGTGGGTTATACTCTAGTAGCATTTTGCCAGATAAAATTTCAACACTACACCTTCTTCGAATGCGATAAGTGAATGGAAAGTTGTGCATTGATGAAGTGGGAGTCGACCTTGAACGTTTGTGTTTATGCCCATGGACCTGATGTGGAACTTATCATGGAAGCTTCTTGTAATAATAATAATCCTCTTGTGATAGTTCATCTAGTATTTATGCTTGGTCCTTTGCAACCGTGGTTCCGACCATGATTGTTCTCCATTGGTTCCATTTCTCGAACAAGTTAAAGTACTTGTCTTCTTCAGATCGTTTCACATGTCCAACCTCTACTTTGTTCTACCTTCGAGTACTACCCTCTAGTATCTCGAGAATATCACAGAACTACATAACTTCTTCTGAGTTATTCATCAAATATTATTTTTCACCAATACAAATTTTCCACGGGTTATGAGTTGTTAGACACTCGAGAACACCGATAACTGGGTCGAGTCTACACTTCCCTTTCCATTGAATTGTTTAACCTTTCTTGTAACCTGACATACCTGAGCAGTGACAATTCCCAGCTTATGTAACACCTCGGTGTACAAACTCTGTCAGCAAGACCTTGTTACTATTGTTGATGACATTTCGGTAGCCACAGATGGACGAGAACTTTGCCTATTGGTCCACCTCGTTTTAACAAGCAGGAAAATGGTTCTCTTCGTCCCTCGCCCTTGGTACCAACATTGTTGCCAACATAACTAATAGACTATCCTCTTACCTTCCTTGCTATCATGACCGTGAAAAATGATTAGCGCCTTCCTGCTATTAATCCACATGGTGGGCCCATAACCCACAGTTCCACAGGATCGAAAACCTAACTCTCTTGTACATCCCTGTTTTCCAAAATTTGTTCCTCGCACTTGCCCTCGTATGTAAATCACGAGCCACCTTCCTAGCGATCTATTCTGGTATCAGACGCAATACTTATTCCCATTGCTCCGAGCCCCTTTTGCCCTCTGTTTCAGGTAATGAACGATTGCCTACCTGGTTGAAGCTTCTTATTGCACCTTCTTACCTTACTCTGGATGACTTTCTTGAATTTCAACAAGAGAGATGCCTCTATGCCACGTTCGTGAGATAACCCCCAGGTACTCTATCCTTCCCGAGTATTTCCCCTTACTCCACCCCTTAAATCTCGAAGCATGATTTCTTGTAGTGGAGGAGAATTGTGACGCCCGGATAATTAAGCTACAGTAATTCCCTGTTAGTGATGCCACGTAACCGCGATTACTGTTGTTAACCTCGCGATGATTCAATCCCGTTCGAATTCAAAATTTAAAATCAAGTCAAAGTTTAAAGTTTTCAAAATGTCAAAACTAAAATGTTCAAAGTGTGGCAAATAATCCTTGGATATTGGTCATGTTGGAACCAACCTCTTTTGGGTTCCCAAGTGCCCCTGGATTTTTTTATAGTGGTGCATCAACATATTAATTGGCTTATTCAATTTTCCAAAAATGCTTGAACAAGTCCTTTGGCTCTGAACTTTTTATGCAACACTTTAATGTTGTGTCTGAATTATATGCTAAGTTTAACTTTCAACTAAATTCATTTGTTCACTCAATTAAACACAAACGAGTAGCTAATTAGATACAGAAAAGAAAAAGGAGAACCAAAATAGAAAGAAAAGAGAAAAGCCTTTCCCCCTCACCGTGGACCTTGGCCCAGCCAACAGGCCAGGCTGGCCCACCTACCCTTCCCTCATCCTCCTGTTCACGAGGGGGTCGTGGAGGGCATCGGCCATGGCGTCGGCCAGATGCCGCCCATCCATCGCGCCCTCTTGCCTACATATGGCCGGCGCCCCTCCTTGGCACCTGAACCCTAGCTACCCCACGTCACTCCCCCTTTTCACGATCTAGATCGTGGAATCCCCCTCGCGCCCGACGCCATGACCCGCCGCCATCGTCCGCCGCGATGACCGTCGCTCCCCGTCCCGCACGATGCGTCCAGGAGCTCCCTCTTCCTCGCCTACGTCGACTGATACGTCTCCAACGTATCTATAATTTTGTATTGTTCCATGCTATTATTTTATCAGTTTTGTATGTTAATGGGCTTTCTTTTACACTTTTATATTATTTTTGGGACTAACCTACTAACCCAAGGCCCAGTGCAAATTGCTGTTTTTTTGCCTATTTCAGTGTTTCACAGAAAAGGAATATCAAACGGAATGAAACCTTCGGGAGAGTTATTTTTGGAACAAACATGATCCAGAGAACTTGGAGTTGACGTCAAGAAACAAATGAGGAGTCCATGAGGCAGGGGGCGCGCCTACCCCCCGGGCGCACCCTCCCCCCTCGTGGCTCAACCGACCTACTTCTTCCTCCTATATATACTCATATACCCTGAAAATGGCCAAGAGCACCACGAAACCCTATTTCCACCGCGGCAACCTTATGTACCCAAGAAATCCCATCTTGGGGCCTTTTCTGGAGCTCCGCCGGAGGGGCATCGATCATGGAGGGCCTCCACATCAACTCCATGGCCTCTCCGGTGATTTGTGAGTAGTTTACTTCAGACCTTCGGGTCCATAGTTATTAGCTAGATGGCTTGTTCTCTCTCTTTGAATCTCAATACAAAGTTATCCTCGATCTTCTTGGAGATCTATTCGATGTAACTCTTTTTGCGGTGTGCTTGTCGAGATCCGATGAATTGTGGGTTTATGATCAAGTCTATCAATGAACAATATTTGATTCTTCTCTGAAATCTTTTATGAATAATTGGTTATCTTTGCAAGTCTCTTCGAATTATCAGTTTGGTTTGGCCTACTAGATTGATCTTTCTTGCAATGGGAGAAGTGCTTAGCTTTGGGTTCAATCTTGCGGTGCTCGATCCCAGTGACAGAAAGGGAAACGACACGTATTGTATTGTTGCCATCGAGAATAAAAAGATGGGGTGTATATCATATTGCTTGAGTTTATCCCTCTACATAATGGCATCTTGCCTAATGCGCCACTCTGTTCTTATGAACTTAATACTCTAGATGCATGCTGGATAGCGGTCGATGTGCGGAGTAATAGTAGTAGATGCAAGCAGGAGTCGGTCTACTTGTCACGGACGTGATGCCTATATACATGATCATGCCTACATATTGTCATAACTATTCATGTTTCTATCAATTGCTCGACAATAATTTGTTCACCCACCGTAATACTTATGCTATCTTGAGAGAAGCCACTAGTGAAACCTCTGGCCCCGGGGTCTATCCTTTATCATATAATTTTCCAATCTATTTACTTTGCAATCTTTACTTTCAATCTATATCATAAACGTACCAAAAATATTTATCTTATTATCTTATCATCTCTATCAGATCTCACTCTCGTAAGTGACCGTGAAGGGATTGACAACCCCTTTATCGCATTGGTTGCGAGGTTCTTATTTGTTTGTGTAGGTACGAGGGACTTGCGTGTGGCCTCCTACTAGATTGATACCTTCGTTCTCCAAAACTGAGGGAAATACTTATGCTACTTTGCTGCATCACCCTTTCCTCTTCAAGGGAAAACCAACGCAGTGCTTAAGAGGTAGCAAGAAGGATTTCTGGCACCGTTGCCGGGGAGTCTACGCCCAAGTCAGGACATACCAAGTACCCATCACAAACTCTTATCCCTCGCATTACATTATTTGACATTTGCCTCTCGTTTTCCTCTCCCCCAGTTCACCCTTGCCATTTTATTCGCCCACTTTTTCCATTCTCCTTCTTTTCTAGTTCATCTTTTTTGCCTGTTTCTTGTTTGCTTGTGTGTTGGATCGCTTGATTGTCACGATGGCTCAAGATAATACTAAATTGTTTGATTTTTCCAATACAAATAATAATGTTTTTATTAGCACTCTGATTGCTCCTCTTACCGATGCTAAATCTTGTGAAATTAATGCTACTTTGCTGAATCTTGTCATGAAAGATCCGTTTTCCGGCCTTCCTAGTGAAGATGCCGCTACCCATCTAAACAACTTTGTTGATTTGTGTGATATGCAAAAGAATAAGTATGTGGATAATGATATTGTTAAACTGAAGCTATTCCCATTTTCTCTTAGAGAACGTGCTAAAACTTGGTTTTCATCTTTGCCTGAAAATAGTATCGATTCATGGAATAAGTGCAAAGATGCTTTTATCTCTAAGTATTTTCCTGCCGCTAAGATCATCAATCTTAGAAACGATATTATGAATATTAAGCAACTTGATCATGAACATGTTTCACAAGCTTGGGAGAGGATGAAATTAATGATACATAATTGCCCTACACATGGTTTGAATCTTTGGATGATTATACAAAAAATTTATGCCGGATTGAACTTTGCTTCTAGAAATCTTTTAGATTCGGCCGCGGGAGGCACTTTTAATGAGATCACTTTAGGAGAAGCTACTAAACTCCTAGATAATATTATGGTTAATTATTCTCAATGGCATACTGAAAGATCTACTAATAAAAAAGTGCATGCTATAGAAGAAATTAATGTTTTGAGTGGAAAAAGGATGAGCTTATGAAATTGTTTGCTAGTAAGAGTGTTTCTTCTGATCCTAATGATATGCCTTTGTCTACCTTTATTGAGAATAATAATGAATCTATGGATGTGAATTTTGTTGGTAGGAACAATTTTGGTAATAACGCGTATAGAGGTAATTTTAATCCTAGGCCATTTCCTAGTAATTCCTCTAATAATTACGGTAATTCCTATAACAATTCTTATGGAAATTATAATAAGATTCCCACTGATTTTGAATCTAATATTAAATAATGTATTAGTTCACAAAAGAGTTTCAATGCTTTCATCGAAGAAAAATTGTCTAAGATTGATGAGTTGGCTAGGAACGTGGATACAATTTCTCTTGATGTTGATTCTTTGAAACTTAGATCTATTCCTCATAAGCATGATATCAATGAGTCTCTCAAAGCTATGAGAATTTCCATTGATGAGTGCAAAGGAAGAACTGCTAGGATGCGTGCTAAAAAAGATTGCTTTGTGAAAGCGTGTTCTTCTAGTTTCCATGATAATAATGATGAAGATCTAAAAGTTATTGATGTGTCCCCTATTAAATCTTTGTTTTTCAATATGAATCTTGATAATGATGGAACTGGAGATGAGTCAACTTTAGTTAGAAGGCGTCCCAATGATTCGAAGTTTTTAGATCTTGAGGCAAAATTTGATAAAAGTGGGATTAATGAGATCAAAACTTTAAATAGCAATGAACCCACTATCTTGGATTTCAAGGAATTTAATTATGATAATTGTTCTTTAATAGATTGTATTTCCTTGTTGCAATCCGTGGTAAATTCTCCACATGCTTATAGTCAAAATAAAGCTTTTACTAAACATATCATTGATGCTTTAATGCAATCTTATGAAGAAAATCTTGAATTGGAAGTTTCTATCCCTAGAAAACTTTATGATGACGGGAACCTACTATTAAAATTAAAATTAAAGATCATGAATACTTTGCTTTATGTGATTTGGGTGCTAGTGTTTCCACGATTCCTAAAACTTTGTGTGATTTGCTAGGTTTCCGTGGATTTGATGATTGTTCTTTAAACTTGCATCTTGCGGATTCCACCTTTAAGAAACCTATGGGAAGAATTAATGATGTTCTTATTGTTTCAAATAGGAATTATGTGCCCATATATTTCATTGTTCTTGATATTGATTGCAATCCTTCATGTCCTATTATTCTTGGTAGACCTTTCCTTAGAACGATTGGTGCAATTATTGATATGAAAGAAGGGAATATTAGATTCCAATTTCCATTAAGGAAGGGAAAGGAACACTTTCCTAGAAATAAAATTAAATTACCTTATGAATCTATTATGAGAGCCACTTATGGATTGCATACCAAAGATGACAATACTAGATCTATCCTTACTTTTATGCCTAGCTAGGGCCGTTAAACGATAGCGCTTGTTGGGAGGAAACCCAATTTTATTTTTGTTTCTTGCTTTTTGATTATGTTTAGTAATAAATAATTCATCTATACTCTGTTTAGATGTGGTTTTATGCTTTTAGTTAGTGTTTGGGCCAAGTAGAACCTTTGGGAAGACTTGGGGAAAGTCTTTGCAATCTTGCTGTAAAAACAGAAAATTTAGTGCTCACGAGATTTGCTGCCATTTTTTACTAGAGAGTGATATTTAGTTAATTCTTTTTGAAGATGATTAATAGATAAATTACTCACGTCCATAAATTTATTTTAGAATTTTTGGGGTTCCAGAAGTATTAGAAACCTACAGATTACTACAGACTGTTCTGTTTTTGACAGATTCTGTTTTTCGTGTGTTGCTTGCTTATTTTGATGAATCTATGGCTAGTATTTGAGTGTATGAACCATAGAAAAGTTGGAATACAGTAGGTTTAACACCAATATAAATAAAGAATGAGTTCATTACAGTACCTTGAAGTGGTGGTTTGTTTTCTTTTACTAACGGAGCTCACGAGATTCTCTTTTAAGTTTTGTGTTGTGAAGTTTTCAAGTTTTGGGTAAAGCTTTGATGGATTATGGAACAAGGAGTGGCAAGAGCCTAAGCTTGGGGATGCCCAAGGCACCCCAAGGTAAAATTCAAGGACAACCAAAAGCCTAAGCTTTGGGATGCCCCGGAAGGCATCGCCTCTTTCGTCTTCGTCCATCGGTAACTTTACTTGGAGCTATATTTTTATTCACCACATGATATGTGTTTTGCTTGGAGCGTCTTGTATGATTTGAGTCTTTGATTTTTAGTTTACCAAAATAATCCTTGCTGTACACACCTTTTGGGAGAGACACACATGAATCGTAATTTATTAGAATACTCTATGTGCTTCACTTATATCTTTTGAGCTAGATAATTTTGCTCTAGTGCTTCGCTTATATCTTTTAGAGCACGGTGGTGGTTTTATTTTATAGAAATTATTGACATCTCATGCTTCACTTATATTATTTTGAGAGTCCTTTAGAGCAGCATGGTAATTTGCTTTGGTTATGAATTTAGTCCTAATATGATAGGCATCCAAGATCGGTATAATAAAAACTATCATAAAAAGTGCATTGAATACTATGAGAAGTTTGATACATGATGATTGTTTTGAGATATGGAGATGGTGATATTAGAGTATGCTAGTTGATTAGTTGTGAATTTGAGAAATACTTGTTCTAAAGTTTTTGATTCCCATAGCATGCACGTATGGTGGACCGTTATGTGATGAAGTCGGTGCATGATTTATTTATTGATTGTCTTCCTTATGAGTGGCGGTCGGGGACGAGCGGTGGTCTTTTCCTACCAATCTATCCCCCTAGGAGCATGCACGTAGTACTTTGTTTCAATAACTAATAAATTTTTGCAATAAGTATGTGAGTTCTTTATGACTAATGTTGAGTCCATGGATTATACGCACTCTCACCCCTCCACCATTGCTAGCCTCTCTAGTACCGCGCAACTTTCGCCGGTACCATAAACCCACCATATACCTTCCTCAAAACAGCCACCATACCTACCTATTATGGCATTTCCATAGCCATTCCGAGATATATTGCCATGAAACATTCCACCGTTCCATTTGTTATGACATGCTTCATCATTTTCATATTGCTTTGCATGATCATGTAGTTGACATCGTATTTGTGGCAAAGCCACCATTCATAATTCTTTCATACATGTCACTCATGAGTCATTGCATATCCCGGTACACCGCTAAGGCATTCACATAGAGTCATATTTTGTTCTAAGAATCGAGTTGTAATTCTTGAGTTGTAAGTAAATAAAGTGTGATGATCATCATTATTAGAGCATTGTCCCAAGTGAGGAAAGGATGATGGAGCCTATGATTCCCCCACAAGTCGGGATGAGACTCCAGACGAAAAATAAAATAAAAAAGAGGCCATAAAAAAGGAAAAGAAGGCCCAAATAAAAAAATGAGAGAAAAAGAGAGAAGGGACAATGTTACTATCCTTTTTCCAAACTTGTGCTTCAAAGTAGAACCATGATCTTCCTGATAGAAAGTCTCATATGTTATCACTTTCATATACTAGTGGGAATTTTACATTATAGAACTTGGATTGTATGTTCCAATGATGGGCTTCCTCAAATGCCTTAGGTCTTCGTGAGCGAGCAAGTTGGATGCACACCCACTTAGTTTGTTTTTGAGCTTTCATACACTTATAGCTCTAGTGCATCCGTTGCATGGCAATCCCTACTCACTCACATTGATATCTATTGATGGGAATCTCCATAGCCCATTGATACAGCTAGTTGATGTGAGACTATCTTCTCCCTTTTTTGTCTTCTCCACAACCACCATTCTATTCCACATAGTGCTATGTCCATGGCTCACGCTCATGTATTGCCTGAAGATTGAAAAAGTTTGAGAACATCAAAAGTATGAAACAATTGCTTGGCTTGTCATCGGGGTTGTGCATGATTTAAATACTTTATGTGGTGAAGATAGAGCATAGCCAAACTATATGATTTTGTAGGGATAACTTTCTTTGGCCATGTTATTTTGAGAAGACATAATTGCTTAGTTAGTATGCTTAAAGTATTATTATTTTTATGTCAATATTAAACTTTTGTCTTGAATCTTTCGGATCTGAATATTCATGCCACAATAAAGAAAATTACGTTGAGAATTATGCTAGGTAGCATTCCACATCAAAAATTATGTTTTTATCATTTACCTACTCGAGGACAAGTAGGAATTAAGCTTGGGGATGTTTGATACGTCGCCAATGTATCTATAACTTTTTATTGTTCCATGCTATTATATTATCTATTTTGGATGTTAATGGGCTTTATTTTACACTTTTATATTATTTTTGGGACTAACCTACTAACCCAAGGCCCAGTGCAAATTGTTGTTTTTTTGCATATTTCAGTGTTTCGCAGAAAAGGAATATCAAACAGAATCCAAACGGAATGAAACCTTAGGGAGAGTTATTTTTGGAACAAACGTGATCCAGAGGACTTGGAGTGGATGTCAAGAAACAAACAAGGAGTCCACGAGGCAGGGGGCGCCTACCCCTGGGCACGCCCTCCCCCCTCGTGGGCCCCTCGTGGCTCAACCGACCTACTTCTTCCTCCTATATATACTCATATACCCTGAAAACAGCCAGGAGCACCACGAAACCCTATTTCCACCGCCGCAACCTTCTGTACCCAAGAGATCCCATCTTGGGGCCTTTTTCGGAGCTCCGCTGGAGGGGCATCGATCACGAAGGGCCTCTACATCAACTCCATGGCCTCTTCGGTGATGTGTGAGTAGTTTACTTCAGACCTTCGGGTCCATAGTTATTAGCTAGATGACTTCTTCTCTCTCTTCAAATCTCAATACAAAGTTCTCCTTGATATTCTTGGAGATCTATTCAATGTAACTCTTTTTGCGGTGTGTTTGTCGCGATCCGATGAATTGTGGGTTTATAATCAAGTCTATCTATGAACAATATTTGATTCTTCTCTGAAATCTTTTATGTATGATTGGTTATCTTTGAAAGTCTCTTCGAATTATCATTTTGGTTTGGCCTACTAGATTGATCTTTCTTGCAATGGGAGAAGTGCTTAGCTTTGGGTTCAATCCTGCGGTGCTCGATCCCAGTGACAGAAAGGGAAATGACACGTATTGTATTGTTGCCATCGAGGATAAAAGGATGGGGTTTATATCATATTGTTTGAGTTTATCCCTCTACATCATGTCATCTTACCTAATGTGTTACTCTGTTCTTATGAACTTAATACTCTAGATGCATGCTGGATAGCGGTCGATGTGTGTAGTAATAGTAGTAGCTGTAGGTAGGAGTCGGTCTACTTGTCACGGACGTGATGCCTATATACATGATCATGCCTAGATATTGTCATAACCATTCGCTTTTCTATCAATTGCTCGACAGTAATTTGTTCACCCACCGTAATACTTATGCTATCTTGAGAGAAGCCACTAGTGAAACCTATGGCCCCCGGGTCTATCTTTTATCATATAAGTTTCCAATCTATTTACATTGCAATCTTACTTTCAATCTATATCATAAAAATACCAAAAATATTTATCTTATTATCTTATCATCTATATCAGATCTCACTCTCGTAAGTGACCGTGAAGGGATTGACAACCCCTTTATCGCATTGCTTGCGAGGTTCTTATTTGTTTTTGTAGGTATGAGGGACTTGCGTGTGGCCTCCTACTGGATTGATACATTGGTTCTCAAAAACTGAGGGAAATATTTACGCTACTTTGCTGCATCACCCTTTCCTCTTCAAAGGAAAACCAACGCAGTGCTCAAGAGGTAGCATCGACTACCTCACCCTGTTCGAGCTCAGTGCCACTGCAATGCCGAGGACGAGGTCGTCTTCAACCTCCAATCACCGAGCTTCGTAGAGTCAGATTCGACGCCCCTGCTGCTCCTAAGTTGTCGCTGAGCCTCCATGTGCTTCGATGTGAGCTACCCCCCCTCCTTCCCCTCCTCTCTGTGTGCCGCCATAGTCCACGACCGCGTGAGCCATTGGTTCGGCCCCCATCTGCTCTATACGTACGACCGCCACACACCTCCCTGCACCGAACCCCGTCGTCGCGCCATGGCCTAAGCTCCGCCGTAGCCGCCCCCTCGTTGCCACCGCCCACGTGCCTATAGCCCTGGCCACCGCTGCTTGCGGCTGCTCTAGCGCGCCACCCTCATGCGCCCATCCACCCCGCCGCAGCCGTGCAGCCTCGCCGGCGCCCCGTCGCCCGCCTGAGCCACAGCCGCCCCGCGCCACCACCTTTGCCGCGGTCGCGCCCTCCCCCTCGCTCGCCGATCCTCCCCCTGTTGCGGGCCTAGGGTCGCGCCCCTGGCCGGCCCTTCCCCTCGTCGGCGCACCTCCGGCCGCCCGGCCTCGCCTCGCTGCCATTCCCACCACCCGAGGCCGCGCCCGCTCCGGCCGTTCCCGGCCATGGCCAGCTGGGCTAGCGCCCAGTCGGGTGCGCCCCCGCACGCCGGCGCCCGTTCGGGCAGCGCCCGCATCTGCAACCCCGTTAGCTCGTCGCCCGCTAAGCCCCCCTCCCCTGGGCCACTTACACGTGGGGCCCGACCCCCTGTTAAAAAAAGATTTTAACAATAAAAATAAAATAATTAATTTGTTAATTAATTAGGTAATTAATTAAGTTAATTAACCTTGCCTAATTAGACTAATGAACTAGATTAGTTAAGTTTAACCTGTTTAATTAACTAAGTCAATGACAGATGGGCCCCATGTGCCAGGTTTGACTTAGTCAACCTTCTGACGTCACCTTTGACGTCTTGCTAATGCAATAACTCCCTTTTAGATTAATAATAATATCATAATGTTGTTTAAACTTTGAAAAATCATAGAAAATAAACTGTAGCTCGGATGAAAAAGTTTTATACATGACAGTTGCTCAAAACAGTGAGACGAATCCGAATACACGGTCCGTTCGTCTGCCACACGTCCCTAGCATTGCAAACATGCAACCTTTACCCTCGGTTTCTTCTGTCCGAAAATGCCTAACACTGGGGAAACTTTCCCAGATGTTTTCCCCCTTCACCGTATCACGTAGCAGCGCGTTAGAACACGTCTAGCTCTGCCTGTTTTCCTGTTATGCACTTTCTTGCTATGTATTTACTGTTTCTCCCCCCTCTTCTCTTTGGTAGACCCCGTGACGGCTGCCGATGCCACTATGATCGACTACGTCACTGACAACCCCTCCTTCTCGCCTGAGCAACCAGGCAAGCCCCCCTTTGATCATCCCGATATCACCCATTCCATTCTCTCATGCTTGCATTAGATTTTTCTATTGTAATTGATTGCTCCTATTCTGATGCATAGCCTGCTTTTATACCTGCTGTTGTACCTTGCCTATTTATCCTAAACTTCTTAGTATAGGTTGGCTAGTGATCCATCAGTGACCCCCACTAGTCCTTGTTTCCCCTACTTCATCATCGATGACTCGATCAACGTGATCGACGACCAGAGCCCGACACCTCACATCACATCAGCACCTTTTGTTGCTCGACTCTGCAGGGCTACTATCGAGTGCCGAGAAGCACTCCTAATGATAACTCTGTAGTGTAGCTATTTGGTCGTGGTCAACGAGGGTGGTTCCTCCTTCACCATTTCCGATACGGCTTTGTCGTGCAACCCCTCAAGTGTGAACCTCGAGGGTGGTTCCTCTTACATTCACCTTGTTGATTACATCGAGTGGAATTCACCGGGGGTGATTCCTCGGGTTTTCCCCTTGATGTTTGGACACACGGTTACCTTGACTTTACTTGAGACCATTGTTGAAGCCGGGTCGGCCCTGAGGGGTACCCGCGAGTTGAGGTGAAAGTCGGGCGGGCTCGTGGAGCACCCACGAGTTTTCTGCGTGGCACAGCCGGGCATTCTGGGCCCTTGCCATAAGTCCACGAGACGGGGCGACGGGGTCACATTATCGTGAGTCTCTGCTCGTCTTCGCGAGCCCCCAATGCACTAACAGGTTTTGGTATTTGTTCTAAGTTGTCCTCTGGCCTTTACGCACTAACCACCACACAAGAATAGTTATGGGCCTCGATGATGTAGTATCAGCTGAAGCTTTATCAGATGTCCAGTTCAGCATTGAAGCACGGCTGGGCTGGCACCATCCATGTAGAGGTGGAGCCTGGACCCGCCCTGCACGCAATGACCCGGACTGCAATGGGCGATGGGCCCAGACCCCGGAGTGCTTAGGATGTAGACCGGCGGAGACCTCTCTGCTGAGCCTAGGTAGGGCTACAACGTGTTGATCTTCCAAGGCCGGGCGTTGACCCAGAAAAGTGTGTCCGGCCAGAGTAATCAAGCGTGTTCGAAAACGTGGTGCACCCCTGCAGGGAAGATATATATATTCGAATACCGTGTCCACGGTAATGGACGTTCAGACTTGTATCCCGATCTATTACAACTTGAAATGGATACTTGAGATATGTGGCCCCGGGATTGCTTTCTCGCAGGGAGTCGAGGAAGGATCTCTAGGCGTTGATACTACAACATGTTTGTTAAATATAAATTGCTATTCTTTACTCATCTACATGCTGCAAGATGTTTGGAACTGCTTGAAGATGCTAGTCTTCGATAGGCTAGGCCTTTTCCCTCTATTCTGGCATTCTGCAGTTCAGTCTACAGATACAACCCCTCCATTTGATACCAATGCATACTTAGTTTAGATCTGATTCTTGCGAGTACTTTGGATGACTACTCACGGTTGCTTTGCTCCCCCTTTTCCCCTTTCTTTCTTCTTTCTGGTTGTTGCAACCAGATGGTGCCCCTGGAGCCAGAAGCCACCCCCAACGGATGCTACTACGTGGAGACCGTCGACGACTAGGAGTAGTTAGGAGGTCCCAGGAAGGAGGCCTTGCCTCTTCGATCGTTGATGTTTGTGCTAGCCTTATTAAGGCAAAGCTTGTTTAACTTAGGTCTGTACTCAGATATTGTTGCTTCCGCTGACTCTTGTGTATCGAGCTATGTATTCGAGCCCTCGAGGCCCCTAGCTTGTAATATAAAGCATATATTATTTTAATTTGTGTTTAGAGTTGTGTTGTGATATCTTCCTGTGAGTCCCTGATCTTGATCATACACATTTGCGTGTATGATTAGTGTACGATTGAATCGGGGGCGTCACAAGGCCTGCTGGAGTCACTTGTGGTTCTTTCTCGACCCGCCTCTGCTTGTTGGCAGCCTTGTTCTCCACCTCATTAGCGGGGACGGGAACCTCTGTCTCCATATTCATGCCATGCTCTGGTGCTTCAGCAGCCCCAGCGTCGCCACTCCCTCCGATGGGGCGCTTCGGCGGCATCCTCGTACACTGACGGCTTTGAGGACTTAGAGCGGCGTCGAGGATGCGGGTGGAGAGAGAGTAATTATGTGTGTGGCGAGGATGGGGGGTGCGGCCGCTCGGTGGCGCCATTAATATAGACCAGTGGGAGCGAGGCGGGCGGTGGTCCAAGGCTGTCTCGCTTCCCGGTGAGAACGATTGCTTAATCTCTAGTATGAATGAAATCTATGCTTAATTACTGAATTTTAGTTGCAAAAAATAAATGGTGATATTGATTTTTAGCTGCATATTTTGACAAATCGCAGTGTCTCTTGGCTTAGCACCGAAGTCTGACTTTAATTTGCATATCGTAATCTGAACCGTTTGCGTTGAAGAGATGCACAGATCCTGCATTGAACAGCTTGTACGCTTCCCAGTGAGCCTGCGCACCAGACTGCGCTCGCACACCTCCCGTTCAGTCAAGCAGCTGTCCACATGACACCTCCTATAGCCATTGAAACCAAGACACGTGGCATCACGTGAAAGGTTAACCGAACACACACGGTTTGAATTATACAAAGGTTTGAGATATTAAAGTTGCAGCTATTTTTTTCAAAATGCCTTTGTTGGCTATCATTATTCGAGTGCGCCTTCTCTCAAAATTGACACGAAAAATACCACAGCATGTTGAGTGCCCTTCCATGATAGCATGCCAAGTTTCATGAATTTCAGACGAATTTTGGATTTACAAGAATTTAAACCAGGCATCTCAATTTTTTGTCGGCAATCAACGGTGCCCTGGTGTTTGAAATTCATTCCCATTTCTTGCATGGGACCTAAACATGCACCCAAGGACACAAATTTGATTTTTCAACCAATTTATATGCACTAGAGCATGCGCATGTAGTTCAAATTTGAATTATGCACATAAATGCATTGAAAACTCAGTTAATGCATAAAATGTCCAAACGAACCCCGAAAAATCACAAAAATTCACACAACACTCTTGTTGTTCTATGTTGACACGAGAAAAAACCTTGAAAGCAATAAGAGGCAATGGATATCGTTTCGTCCCCAAAGGTGGGACGTTCCCTACCGAAAACCATCATGCTTGTTGTGAGAAGCTCCGGTTTGTGAGAAGCATATACCCAAACCTGCCCCAAGTGGGACAAAATTTGTACCACGATATGTTGGCGCCGCTCCATGATAGCATGCCAAGTTTCATGCATTTCAGACAAGTTTTGGATTTACTAGAATTTAAAAACCAGGCATCTCAATGTTTTGCCGGCAATCAACGGTGCCCTGGTGTTTGAAATTCATTCCCATTTCTTGTATGGGACCTAAGCATGCACCCAAGGACACATATTTGATTTTTCAACCAATTTATAAGCACTGGAGCATGCGCATGTAGTTCAAATTTGAATTACGCACATAAATGCATTGAAAACTCAGTTAATGCATAAAAATGTCCAAAGAACCCCGAAAAATCACAAAAATTCACACAACACTCCTGTTGTTCTATGTTGGCACGAGAAGAAAAACTTGAAAGCAATAAGAGGCAATGGATATTGTTTCGTCCCCAGAGGTGGGACGTTCCCTACCGAAAACCATCATGCTTGTTGTGAGAAGCTCCGGTTTGTGAGAAGCATATACCCAAACCTGCCCCAAATGGGACAAAATTTATACCACGACATGTTGATGCCGCTCCATGATAGCATGCCAAGTTTCATGAATTTCAGACGAGTTTTGGATCTACTAGAATTTGAAAACCAGGCATCTCAATGTTTTGCCAGCAATCAGAGGTGCCCTGGTGTTTGAAATTCATTCCCGTTTCTTGCATGGGACCTAAGCATGCACCCAAGGACATAGATTTGATTTTTCAACCAATTTATATGCACTGGAGCATGCGCATGTAGTTCAAATTTGAATTATGCACATATATGCATTGAAAACTTAGTTAATGCATAAAAATGTCCAAACAAACCCCGAAAAATCACAAAAATTCACACAACACTCCTGTTGTTCTATGTTGACACGAGAAAAAAACTTGAAATCAATAAGAGGCAAACTATATCGTTTCGTCCCCAAAGGTGGGATGTTCCCTACCGAAAACCATCATGCTTGTTGTGAGAAGCTCTAGTTTGTGAGAAGCATATACCCAAACCTGCCCCAAATGGGACAAAATTTGTACCGCGACATGTTGATGCTGCTCCATGATAGCATTCCAAGTTTCATGAAATTCAGACGAGTTTTGGATTTACTAGAATTTAGAAACCAGGCATCTCAATGTTTTGCCGGCAATGAACGGTGCCCTGGTGTTTGAAATTCATTCCTATTTCTTGCATGGGACCTAAGCATGCACCCTAGGACACAGATTTGTTTTTTCAACCAATTTATATGCAATGGAGCATGCGCATGTAGTTCATATTTGAATTATGCACATAAATGCATTGAAAACTCAGTTAATGCATAAAAATGTCCAAAGAACCCCGAAAAATCACAAAAATTCACACAACACTCCTGTTGTTCTATGTTGACACGAGAAAAAAAACATAAAATCAATAAGAGGCAATGGATATCGTTTCGTCCCCAAAGGTGGGACGTTCCCTACCGAAAACCATCATGCTTGTTGTGAGAAGCTCCGGTTTGTGAGAAGCATATACCCAAACCTGCCCTAAATGGGACAAAATTTGTACGACGGCATGTTGATGCTGCTCCATGATAGCATGCCAAGTTTCATGAATTTCAGACGAGTTTTGGATTTACTAGAATTTAAAAACCAGGCATCTCAATGTTTTGCCGGCAATCAACGGTGCCATGGTGTTTGAAATTCATTCCCATTTCTTGCATGGGACCTAAGCACGCGCCGAAGCACAAATATTTGATTTTTCAACCAATTTATATGCACTGGAGCATGCGCATGTAGTTCAAATTTGAATTATGCACATAAATGCATTGAAAACTCACTTAATGCATAAAAATGTCCAAACGAACCCCGAAAAATCACAAAAATTCACACAACACTCATGTTGTTCTGTGTTGACACAAGAAAAAAACATGAAAGCAATAAGAGGTAATGGATATCGTTTCGTCCCCAAAGGTGGGACGTTCCCTACCAAAAACCATCATGCTTGTTGTGAGAAGCTCCGGTTTGTGAGAAGCATATACCCAAAAGTGCCCCAAATGGGACAAAATTTATACCACGGCATGTTGATGCCGCTCCATGATAGCATGCCAAGGTTCAATTCAGACGATTTTTGGATTTACTAGAATTTAAAAACCAGGCATCTCAATGTTTTGCCAGCAATCAACGGTGCCATGGTGTTTGAAATTCATTCCCAATTCTTGCATGGGACCTAAGCATGCACCCAAGGACAAAGATTTGATTTTTCAACTAATTTATATGCACTGATGCATGCAGATGTAGTTCAAATTTGAATTATGCACATAAATGCATTGAAAACTCACTTAATGTTAAAAAATGTCCAAACGAACCCTGAATAATTCCAATTCTTTTATGATCACTGCAGATAAAAGGTCTAGCAACTGAAACACCGTCCATGGCTGCTGTGACCCCATTATGTAATTCAAATCAAGACAAAAAATCAAGTAGATCCCACACAGTTTATTATAACCAACCGTGTGAGATGCAACACAAAATATCTTCGGACCATGTCTGAATAAGGGACCGTGTCTGATGACACTTTGCACGCTAGTTTTTTGTCTAAAGCAATTCCAAATTTTAGGCTTCCGCGGAAATATCTACCTCTCCGCCCCTCCCCTTATGAAAAGCCACATTTCCCCCCTTTCCGCCTTCCTTTCCAAGTTGAAACCTTCACTCCTTGCTTGCAGCACCGCCGCCTCCTCGCCGGCGACCCTCCTTCACGCTGCTCGGCCTCGCCTATCCAGGCAGGTAATCCACACCTGACCCCCATCCTCCTCCTCCTTCCACATCCCACATGCCCCGACTGTTGGCGCGAGCGCAACACCTTCCACCCAAATCACCGACCCCTCCACCAAATAAGCGCCGGCCTAAGCCATGGTGCACGCTGTATAGCCAGGACCTCAAGGAGCATTTGGCAGCGGAGAAGCAAATCACGGCCGCACGCGCGGATGAGGTCGCGATGGCTGCCATTCGTGCCGACCCCCAGATCTTGGAGGAGAACCTCGCTATCGAGGCCACCATTGATGCCTCGCGCGCCAACGCCGCTACGCGGTTGGTTGCTTTAAACGACAGTTCGTGGCGTTTTCTCAAGGCCACAGTCAGTGCCTTCAAATAGGACTACGAGGTGTTTTCTCTGCATGCACGTGCTTACCTCATCTCGAGAGCCAGCAGGTTGGTGCCCGGAGCGGCTCAGGCAACTCACCACTATAACGAGGGCACCCATGATGTGGAGGCCTCGCCTTCTTCCATGTCCAAGGAGCCAATCGTCATCGATATCTCCGACAATGAGGAGTAGCTTGTCTTATTAGCTCACTATAAGAACCCATGTTCAACTTGCTAGCTACTGCCTTTCCTTAACAAATTCTAGTGAATTGTGCTATCTACTTTTACCATGTGGTGTTCAATTAACTGCTTGGTTCAATTCTGCAAATGTGATGTTCAATTCTTCAGGGTGCAATATTTCCAAGTTGTTAAGCATGCTTGGTTTGGTTAACTGTCTGATCTTCTATTAGAAGTATGTTATATTGTTCAATTGGTGTTTACTTAACTGCTTGGTTCATTTGTTGTGGCTTGGTTCACTTGTTGTGGTGTTTAGTTAACTGCTTGGTTCAATTTTGCAATGCAATGTTCAATTGTTGTGGCTGCATTCTGTTATTGTATACCATGTGAGGAATAAATCGAATTTGGATGTACTAAATACATGAGAAACAAATACAATTGATATATTTCCAAGTTGATAACCATGCTTGGTCTGGTTAACTGTCTGATCTTCTATTAGGAGTATGTTATATCGTGCAATGTGGTGCTCAGTTAACGTTTTGTCCATTTGTCGTGGTGTTTAGTTAAGTGTTTGGTTCAATTCTGCAATGCGATGTTCAATTGCAGTGGCTGCATTCTGTTATTGTATACCATGTGAGGAATAAATCGAATTTGGCTGCACTTAATACATGAGAAACATATACAAGTGCTATATTTCCTAGTTCTTAATCATGCTTGGTTTGGATAAATGAGTTTTCCATGTGGCTTGAATTAATCTGATGAATCTGCAATGTGCTTATTTATCATCAACATATTTTACTGATAGCATGCAAACCCTTACTTAACCTGATGACTAACTACCTTATATGTGTTGCAGGGGAAAAATGGGAAGCACTAAGGTTTACAAGATGGTACTAACTATTATACCTTGCCTTTTTGTATTCCTTTGCCCCATTTCCAACATAGAGAAGATATTTGTGCACATCCTTGTTTTCAGGCTTCACTGATGATAACCTCTCAAGCAACCTCTGTGGTCAGGAGGCGAGGAAAGTTTTCATACAACAGCCATGGTTCAATATTGAAGTGTTCCTGAAGAGGTCGAAGGGTGTACGGTCAATCATCCACAGGCACTGGCCTAAAGTTGCAAAGACCTTCAACATGAATGAAGGCTCAATATTCGCCTTTCGCTTCAGCATTTTTCCAGATGAGATGCATCTCTCTATGTACCGTCTATGATGCTAATTTCGAAAGGTTCTAGATGTTGCATGTGAAACTTGCTGCTGGTGCAGTTGTGTAATGGGGTAGCTGAGTGCTGAAGCTATATCATGTTGTACTCTGATGTATTTCAATTATGAAATCCTGCTTCCTTAATATGGAAATGGAATATATTATGTGCTTAGTATGAATGTCAATTAGATTAGTAAATGGATTGTTAATAATAGGGCAATTAGCCCGCTAATTGGCCAATTAGCTTGCTAATTGGATTTTGCTATTGCAAACAGTTGTTGAAAAAAATACCGTGGGCGATGACCTCAAGCAATGCACACAGTTTCTAGGAACAAACCGTGTTGGATCAATGAACAATCACACACGACATTCTCTTCAAAACTGTTTACGTTAAGCCACCTTGCGCAAACGTTTTCCTTGTAGTGACTGCGTGGGATGTATGTACGAACGAAAATGTTTAGTGGTGATTGACTGTGTGGGATGTACTTACGACCGGAAATGATTTTGCCTGTATAATTGTATTTTTTGAGCACTACTGTATGTATTTCTGTATTTGAGTGCTCGCTGGTCGCACACGACCTCATTTTTCCAAGCGTGTGTTATTTAGAATATAATCCCCAACGGTTTCTGGGTCGTGTGGGAAGGACCCACTATCCCCCACGCTCACTTGGCGATGGTTCCGAATGCCATCGTAGAAAGTGGTTAAAACCGTTTGTTTAGGACCGACGCATACCAGTGAGAGTCTCCCACAAGCTTGGGGGTGGATTTTCCAGCTACTTAATGCTTTGCCTGATCATCCTCTTAAGAAAAATGAAATACTTGATATTTTCTATAATGGACTAACCGATGCTTCTAGGGACTTCCTAGATAGTTGTGCTTGTTGTGTTTTCAGGGAACAAACTGTTGGACAAGCTGAAGAATTATGGAATAACATAGTGAAAAATTATGATGATTGGACTATTCCTGAACCACCTCCTAAACCCACTCCGGAGAAGAGGGGTATATTATATCTCAGTCCCGAAGATATGCAAGAGGCAAATAAATCTATGAAGGAAAAGGGTATTAAAGCTGAGGATGTTAAAAATTACCTCCTATTGAAGAAATACATGGGCTTAACCAACCACCAATGCATAAGGTGGTAGAGGTAAATTCTCTTATGAAGTTTAATAATAATGACAATCCTCACAATATGCATCCTAGTCAATGCCTTTATGAGTTTGAAAAATACATTAGGAAACAAGATCATTTCAATGCAAATGTTATGAAACAATTGAAATATAATTCAGATATGATTGCTCGCTTGAGTGACTTGTTATTTAGAATATAAAATGATGTTAGAGGTGTTGGAAAACATGCTTCTATGGTTCAAACTCAGTTAGAACAAGTTGCTAAATCACAAAGAGGATTTCTTGATGAAATGAACCATAATATGCATGACTTTGCTGTTAGAGTTGCAACTAGAGGAGGTAAAATGACTCAGGAACCACTTTATCCTGAGTGACACCCTAAAAGAATTGAATAAGATTCACAAAGATCTAACACTAGTGCACCTAGTCCTTCTAGAAAGAAAAAGAAAAATAAAAATGATAGGACTTTGTACACTTCTAGTGAACCCGAAATAGAAAACCCTCCTGATAATGAAAATGAAATTTCTATCTCTGATGCTGAAACTCAATCTAGTAATGAACACTCACCTAATGATAATGAAAAAGATAATGATGAGGTTCATGAAGACTCTCAACCAACCAATGATAAAGAACCAGATAATGATGTTGAGATAGAACCACCTGTTGATCTTAATAACCCACAATCTAAACATAAAAGATATGACAAAAGAGAATTCATTGCTAGAAAACACGGTAAAGAAAGAGAACCGTGGGTTCAAAAACCTATGCCTTTTCCATCCAAGTCAACTAAAAAGAATGATGATGAAGAATTTGAATGCTTTGCTAAAATGCTGATGCCAGTCTTTTTGCGTACTCGCTTGACTGATATCTTGAAAATGCCTCCCTATGCATAGTATATGAAAGACATCATCACTAATAAGAGAAAAATACCGGAAGTTAAAATCTCCACTATGCTTGCTAATTACACTTTTGAAGATGGAGTACCCAAAAAACTTGGAGATCCGGGGATACTCAAAAAAGAATTATGTGAAAACTGCTTTGTGTGATTTAGGAGCTGGCGTTAGTGTTATGCCTTTCTCTTTGTATAAAAGACTTGACTTGAATAAACTCACACCTACTGAAATATCTTTGCAAATGTGTAACGCCTTCGATGCGGCTATATCTCCCACGTGTCTAAGCACGACTTAGAGGCATAACCGCATTGAAAGCAATGTCGCAAGTGAGGTAATCTTCGCAAACAACCCATGTAATACATAAGGGAAAAGATACATAGTTGGCTTACAATCGCCACTTCACACAATTACATGAGTAAAGCAATACATCAACCAGATACAATCAAGGTCTGACTACGGAACCAAAATAAAAGAAGAACCCCAAATGCGACAAGGTCCCCGATCGACCCCAACTGGGCTCCACTACTGATCAACTAGAACGAAACAACACAAAGGGCAAGATCTTCAACGAGCTCCTCCTGAGCTTGGTTGCGTCATCTGCACGGACTCATCGGCACCTGCAAGCTGGTTTTGGAAGTATCTGTGAGCCACGGGGACTCAGCAATCTCGCACCCTCGCGATCAAGACTATTTAAGCTTATGGGTAAGGTAAAGGTATGAGGTGGAGCTGCAGCAAGCGACTAGCATATATGGTGGCTAACATACGCAAATGAGAGCGAGAAGAGAAGGCAAAGCACGGTCGATACAAGTATGATCAAGAAGTGATCCTAAAACAACCTACGTCAAGCATAACTCCAACACCATGTTCACTTCCCGGACTCCGCCGGAAAGAGACCATCACGGTAACACACGCGGTTGATGTATTTTAATTAAGGTCAACTTCAGGTTTTCTACAACCGGACATTAACAAATTCCCATCCGCCCATAACCGCGGGCACGACTTTTGAAAGTTCAAATCCCTGCAGGGGTGTCCCAACTTAGCCCATCACAAGCTCTCACGGTCAACGAAGGAATAGACCTCCTCCCGAGACATTCCGATCAGACTCGGTATCCCGGTTCTACAAGACATTTCGACAGGTTCAAACTAAACCAGCAACACCGCCCGAACGTGCCGACAAATCCCGATAGGAGCTGCACATATCTCTTTCTCAGGGCACACCAGATTGTCCAAACTTCCGGTAGGCCAGCCCAAAGTTGCCCCTGGTGGCCACCGGCGGCTGACAAGTTGGACCAACACTCAGAGGAGCACTGGCCCGGGGGGGGGTAAAATAATGATGACCCTCAGGAGCGCGACTCCCAAGGGAAAAGAAAAGGCTAGGTGGCAAATGGTAAAACCAATGTTGGGCATTGCTGGAAGAGCTTTACTTAAGGCAAACTGTCAAGGGGTTCCCATAATAGCCCAACCGCGTAAGGAACGCAAAATCCGGGAACATAACACCAATATGACGGAAACTAGGGCGGCAAGAGTGGAACAAAACACCAGGCATAAGGCCGAGCCTTCCACCCTTTACCAAGTATATAGATGCATTAATTAAACAAGATATATTGTGATATCCCAACAAGTAAAACATGTTCCAACAAGGAACAACATCTCCCTGTTCCAACAAGGAACAACATCTCCCTATTCCAACAAGGAACAAACTTCAATCTTCCCCTGCAACTAACAACACTATAAGAGGGGCTGAGCAGAGCGGTAACATAGCCAAACAACGGTTTGCTAGGACAAGGTGGGTTAGAGGCTTGGTTCACAATATGGGAGGCATGATAAGCAAGTGGTAGGTATCGCAGCATAGGCATAGCAAAAGAGCGAGCAACTAGCAAGCAAAGATAGAAGTGATTTCGAGGGTATGGTCATCTTGCCCGAAATCCCGCAAAGAAGAAGAACGAGTCCATGAAGAAGACAAACGGACGTAGACGAGCGGGTCCTCACAAACGCGACGTTATCGGAACCAACCCGAAGAAGCAAACACCGGAAAAGAAGCACACAACAGAGTAAACAACCAACACATGAACATGGTATGATATGCGGGATGCGGTATGCGATGCATATGCATGATTTGACAAGGAATGATAGGATCTGGCCTCAACTTGGAAATCCAAGTGTGCCACTGGAAAGATGAGATGAAATCGCTTGAAAACGATATAAAGAATGCCGGAATCGGAGTTACGGTTTGGAAATGGCAAGCAATTCAAATATGGCACCGGTCTGCGATATACAGCAAGTAGCCATCTAAATGCAACAAGATGAACATGCTACAGCACTCAAACATGGCAACAAAATACATGGCAGGGATCCACTCAAAAAGCTTAACAAAAGATGAACACTGAGCTACGGATAATTCATCCATTAACAGGTTCAAACAAGCATGGCAAAAATGAAAACGGTAAACAGATTTCAGACTTAGTGAAATTAACACTTGTCTGGAATTTCAGATCAGATAGCACTCTTTGGAGCAAGAAAACAATATGCTACAGGACCTGAACATGGCAAAGTAAAGCATGGCATGGAGCTACTAAAATAGCTTAACAAAAGTCCCTTAGTGACTTTGAGCCAAAAGGGATCAGAAAATACATTTGCAAGCATGTGAACATGGCAAAAACATAATCAGGTTACATACTTAGTGGAAAACTGGAGCATGCAAAATCAGATATCAAGTAGGCATATTTACAAGTTCGATACACTCACTACAAAGCAAGTCATGACAATCTAAGCATACACCCATCAAGAATACACATTATACAAGCTAGACATGGCAAGAATAATAACATAACATGCACGGATCAACTACAACATCCTCGGCAAAATCGCTAAAAGTAGACAATCTGCCCAAATTCATGAAATGACAAAAGTAGAGCTCGATTGACTCAAGCTAGAGTACTCCATAATTGCAAACAAAGACATGGATGTATAGATCACTACAAGATTAACAAATTATCCTTACTGATCATCCTCAATAAAGGCACAGATCACTAAGAAACAACATGAACATATGGCCATATTGAATATATAAATCACACTACTCAACCCGGCATTCCAGCGCGTCCGCGGCATGCGAGCGATCCGGCTCGCATGTTCTGCCTCGCTGGCTGGTTTTTACAGCGCTGTCAAACATCCCACCATTTGTCTATCTGTACATTGTTTTTTCGTGCTTAGCTGGATGACGGATGGGCCTCCTTTCTTGCGGGCCCAACTTTGCAGGCAGCGTCCCGTCTCTGGGTCGCGTGTGTCTTACGTGAGAAAACGTTTAACCGTGGTGGCCGTGGGCAACGTGGGCTGGGTCGGTGAAACCCTATCAACCAATCGTCGCTCTCCTCGAGCCCCACGTCCCTGCTTCCCCTCTTTCCACTCCCCACGTTTCCCTGTGCAGCCGCCGCCTTCCCCCCGCTCTCCTCATCTCATCAGAGCCACCCGGCCGGACTCCTTCTTGGCCCCAAGAAGCCCCCGTTCTGCCCCGCGTCGGAGTTCAGCGGTAGGGGAGGAGCGGATCGATGACGACGAGGATGAGAGATCGATGGAGCGAGCAGCCATTGCAGAGGATAGATCGAGGAGGGAGCGAGCCAGGAGGTGCCGCCGGTCGGTCGCCGCCTCACCACTGGCTACCCTTCTCTTTCCCCTCTACATCGCCTTCTTCCTCCATGCTCTCCAAATCCTGCCTGAGGTCGTCGCGCTTCACCTGGTTCTAGATCGGCAGCAGCTAGACGAGGTCGTTCGTGGGGTGAAAGAGCAGGGAGGCAGGCAAGCGACGAGGGCAAGAAGAAGCCAGCCCGTCGCGCTTGGCTCGAGCTGCAGGGAAGAGGGAGGAGTCCCGAGAGAGGGTGAAGGAGCGGGCTGGACCTTGTGAGGCGGTGCCGCCGGCCAGGGCACGTTGTTAGTGCGCTCGGCGCCGTCCTTCTCACCCCGAGTTTGCCTCCCTCTCCCCTTCCGGCGCAGGTCCTTCTTTTTCACGAAACTGACCCAGCTTTCCTGTTTTTGCTACATGTGCGATTTGATTCTTCACTTTCCTTTTCTTCTCTTTCTTTCAGATCACCGGGGCTGCTCTCATTTGTTTGATTTGGTATTGTTCCTTCCATTCTGCTACTCATTGTTATCATACCAAGGTGAGGTTTCTTCAGTTACGATGCTCCTGGCCTGTTTGATGAAACTTCTATGAGCTGGTATGCTGTTTGCTCTCTCTTTTCCTTCTTGTTGCAGGCGGGTTTACCTTCTCTGTTGGTTCTTGGGTCCTCCATGTCGTGAGCCATCAAGGTTGGACAGCCTCTCTTCTGAGCTTTTGTCTACTCAAAGTGATGTGAGCTGATTCGTTGGTTTGCGCAACCTCGCTGTGTACGTGATCTTTGTTTACATATAAACACCGGATGTGTGATCTTTGCCTGCATATCAAACGAGGATGTGCTCTTATTTACATCTTGGTGTGTTACCATGACTCTAGGTGGTCAGCCCGGTTCGCAGCTAGGCCATGCTTCCCTCCGGATTCTGGCATGGTGTTCAGGTGCCTTTCTTGGTTCAGTTCCGAGTCAGAAGCAATGACATCATTTTTTCCTAAATCTTGCATATACGTTTGATTGCAGCGGCTGATTCCTGTGTCATGCCTGGACTTGCTAGATCGGTTAGAGTTTGTTTATTATGCCTTCGGCATCCCCTGGATTTTTACTTGGGTGTCATGTGGTGGTTATTTGATATGTGGTCTAGGAAGAGCCCACTTATTCTACATTGGGCGTCCTTTGCTGCATTTCTACTTGTATGTGCTTTCATGTGTTTTGGGATGACCCAATGCATTTTAGTTCATCTATATGTACATCTTCCTGAAGTCTTTCTGTTCCCTCTGTTTTTTCTTAGGTTGTATGTAGATGAGCACATAGGACCATGACTGGATGGTTTCATGTAACCATACATCCCTATAACACGGTTCAATGAATGGTCTGTTGCCACTTTTCCCCAAGTTATGATTTTGGGAGTGATTTAGGATTGGCTGGCACTTCTTCGGACTTCAGTTATGAGGAAATGGGTCGACACAATTTACAAGATGGTGCTCAGCGAGCTGGGCTCTGATTCCACCAATATGAATGTCTAGCCTCAAACTTGCCTTACTTTTTTGGAATTACTCTTTTTATCTGTTGGATCATTCTTTTGTTAGTAAGAAATGTCTGCATTTTAGTGTAACCTAAACCTGCTCATTCTAGTCATTGGTTGATATCAGTAGTGGAATGTTGTCTTTTCTTCTCTCATTATTATTTCAGGTCGTTAGATTCACGCATTACAGATTACTGTATTTAGTGGTGTCATGATTATTGCATGCATTCTATTTACTGAAAAGTGAAAACACCCACCACTACAATATCTTCATAAGAATCTTTTTTCTACAGTTAGCACAAAAAGATGCTTTTGGCCTACTACATGAACTCGTTCTTGCCGACTTCATCCTCTGTTTATTTTCTCATGTTTGATAAAATATCTGTGAGCTCAACCATTCTGTGATTCATGTTTCCTTGCCGTGTAGGTTCTTTGTTGGTTCGTGGGACGTCTGTGTCGTTAACCAACAAGGTTGGATCTGTTCTGATTCGCTTGGTTGATTAGTGCTTGATGAGCAGCCTATGAACCCGTGCGTTTGTGCGACCAGCTTCCCTGTCTATTTGTTTTTTTGGTTCATCTACCATACTTGTTGTACTATGTATGGGATTTTTCTTCAGATCTCGTCAGGAAAACAACTTTCTTTCTTTATGATTGTCCTGCTGGTTTAGTCCTATGCATACACCGTCTTCTTCCTGGTTGATTAGGTGCTTGTAGGCCATTGGTTTGTGCCCGTGCTTGTATAGTATGGCCTGTTTTCTTAGCTTTTGCTAATTCCCAGTAAACTACAAGACTCTCTCGAGTTAGTGCATTAAAAGAAATATATGCAGCAAGTGATAGTTAAATAAATATGTAGGTTAAAAAATACAGTCAGACCTATACACCACTTGCTTATTGTTTTTAAACATGCTTGCTTTTTCTTTTATCTTTCATAAATCTCTGATTCCTTTTCAGTTTTCTGATTTCCTTTTGTTCTACATTTCAGTTCATCTATATGTACTTCTTCCTAAAGTCTTTATGTTTGTGCTGCAAATCTTGTCGCTCTTGCACTGTCTTGTTGGCTCAAGCTTCTCAGTGCAAAGGTTTGTGATTCCTCTTCCGGTTCTATTTTCTTTTGCTCCTGTGATGTATAATGATTGACTGCGCTTAAGTTTGTCCGTTTCATTTATGTGTTTAGGGTGTCTATGTACAGTTTATCTGTTCTATCTGGTGCATCGTGTGCTAAACTTCTAGCTGGATGTGCTTTGATTGGTTAGCATGTGTGGTCTAGCCTGAGCCAATGCATTTGAAGTCTGTCAATTTCTGAATTTGTTCTGTTCCTTGCTTGCATGTGCTACGATTGGTTATATGCAAGGAAGAATGGAATTAAGAGGGAGATGAAGAGTGAGAGGCAAAACGCCAGGGAAAAAGATAGCTAGACAGCAAATGATGTAGCATATAGGTTGCTAAAATAGATTGCTACTCTCCTGTTTAATTAAATGTCCATGGGTTGATTTCAGTTCTGTGCTTGGGGTCAGCATATTCATTAAGGCTGATCTATTCTAACTCGGCCATTTTTTGCCTACACTGAGCAAATGCATAAGAGTTGTTCTATTTCTGAATTTATGTTTCTGCTTGGATGTGTATTTTCCATGCCGGAGTTGTTCTTGCTTTGTTATTTTCTTTTGTATTGAAAGTCATGTTGATGTGGCACTCTTTGCTGTTTCGAATGACAAGATTTGTGCTTTATATATTATAAGTCGCTGAATTAAGATTTTTCTTATGCTTCCTTTCTCGAAAATAAAAATGGCTACCTATATATTGTTCCCTTGCCTTTATTTTTTACTGAAAAAGATATACATTTCCATGTTTTACCTTTCATAATGAGAGCAAGTAGCAAGGCTAGATGCAGTCTTATGTTCAAGAGTTCCGTACATTGTATGATCTCCTGCTAAAAATGTTGTTTCCATCTCTTGCTTAATCATTTAATGTTTATTTGCATACGGGTCCAGAGAGTTGCATTTTCGTGCCTTCCAAATCCACGTGCTTAGCTGAAAAGTGCAATGCATGATGATTGCTGGTGATCTTTTTATTGGTAGACAACCCTTACTTTCGATATGGTAATTCTCAAAAGGCCCGCTTTACTGGTTGCTTCGTTTGGCAACAGAGTTATCGGGATAAATGCAAACCTTGGTTTTTTTAAGCTCCATATACATTTGTGTATTTTGTATTTTGTGATTATGTTGCATATATATTTGTTTATTCCTTCTTTTCAGGAATGTAGGGAGCATTTATTATGGTCTTCTCACATTTCAATTGATTAAGTAGTAGACTCATAAATCCTCCTTTTATTCTTTCAGAAGTCGTTTCCCATGTTTATTACTTAGCAATTAAGCTACTTTTATTCACTCTAAAATATTATACCCCATATGTGCATGTTAAGTTCGCTAGCTAGGTAACTCTGGGAAAACTTTTATCCATTTCCTTATAGGGCCATGAGTTATGCTATAATATAATTTAGACGCTTTTGCAATATTGTAGTCGCTTCTCTTACAGGAAGTAAGTATAATTTATGTGTAGTGAGTAGAAAAATTCCCTTCCCTAAACTGAATTGTCACAGTAAGGATCATCTTAACCTTGTTCGGAGAGTTGAAGAGTTGCATATGTAACCATGTCTATTATTCTTAGATAAGGTCTTGCATTTTCAGCATTGGCGCAAGAAAACAATTCATAATCTTTTCGGCCTTGTGTATAGTTGCAACTATTTTCGTGTTATCAGGATTGTACTAATTAAGCAATAATGGTAGTAACAGAAAAACATTTTTTGCAAATGGGGTTATTATTAGGATTATTCCCATGGACTTTCTGGTGATATTTAGATGAATATTTCCACATAATAGAATTATCCTTTTAGATCAAGGGATGCCTATGGATGGTAGGTCAATAGCATGTGGCATGTAGAGGGCCTCCTTTTCCTTCATGAAGCTGAGAGATAACTTATGCTTTCTTTTTTAGTTTCTCCTCTATAAGTATATTTGACCACTATTAATTTTGTTATAATACACATGAGAAGAATCTTGAGAAAGTTTATAAGATTTACATGACTTGATTGGCATTCATAAAAGGTTTTGCATTTAGCTGCTATAGAGGTGGAATACTTGCGAACTAGAAAATTTTGTATCTTAATTTTGGTCGGATTATTAGCAAGTTGAGTGCAACTGGTTCACAGATAAAGAACTTGTCTATCATTTTATTGTCTTACCTATAGATGGAGTTGTTCTTCCTAACCATTAGAAGCTAGCTTTTCCTATCGGCTGGTGTTTTAAATGAATGGATGAAGTGCATGTTTCAGTTTTGATGGCTGTTTGGGTTGAATTTAACTTTTTGAAGTAGCGGTGTTGCCAGCCAACCTTTTATTTCTATGTGTTTCATTGAAGCGGCCAACTTGCTGAAAGAGCTCTTGAGCAAAATTTTATCCCATGTGACCTTGGTGATTTGTGAGGGAAGGTTGGATCCTTGTGGCCGACCACCTATTTTGCATTGTTACTGAATAACTATCAAACATGACCAGTCCCACATAAAGGTATGCTAACATGAAGTGAAATTTTGGTTTTCAAATGCTATGTACTCTGAATACATTGATCAAGTGGTTATCAATTTCTGCTCATTCTCTCCTTATTAAGTCAAGTTTGTAATTAATTTCTCACAAGAGTTGATTTCTACATGTGTCACAGTATCATCAGCAGTCTATCTACATGCCTTGCTCATAACATTGTAAATGATCGTTAGTAAGCTTCTTAGAAAACATGTATCATCAGCAACCATTTATCTATCATCGATCCGTACTTATTTTCACATGTTTCTTTCTATGTCTATATTTTGACACACACTCTTCCAATAGTTGGCTTGCTCTCGGCCTTTGTGCCATGGGCGCAACGGGTCATCTAGTGAGATAAATAGGCCAAGGACTTAGTGGAGATGCTAAGTCCCTGAAATCAGCATTAACATGTGCACCACTTTGCAAGCTTGTGCTAGTCACCACACACATCACAAAAATACATGAGTTGCACCTCTAGAAAGATGGCAAAACCCTTAACAAAACATATGTAGAGCTCATGGGCATATTATGCACACAATAATCATGGCAAAAATGACAAATATCTAAATGGAGCAGCAGATCTGACAATTATCTCAAGTAGCACTCTTCTAACAACATTTCGGGCATCAAGATGAACTCAAATGAAAATGATTCAATAAGATGAAATGATGTACTCTCTGAGACGAACATTTTGATATGCTATCTGCATGAATCGGAGCTATGGATGCAAAGTTACGAGGCGATGAACAACGCAAACTAATTAGGGCTAGGGGGTAGAAAGTCAACCCAGTGGATCTGGATCCAGATCGGATCTCGCCGGGTACTATAGCTCACGGAGCCCGAGGATGGCCGGCCGGAGTAGACGTCGGAGGAAGGTCACCAGAGGGAGAGGGGAGGGGCCGGATCCCGACGGGGATGGGTGGATCCAGGCGCCGGGGCGGCGCTCCGCGGCGATGGGCGGCGTCTGCCGGCGAGCGCGGCTGCCGGATTTCGTGGTGGAGGGCGCCGGAGAGGTCGTCGGAGCCGGGCGGTGCGGCGGCCGGCGGGCGCGGAGGCGACCCACGGCTGCGGAGGCGGCTCGGGCGGAGGTGGATCCGGGCGGCGATGCTTCCAGGCGGCGGGGCGCGCGATGGGCCTCGGGGGCCCGGTTCGGGCCGCCCGGGCCGGCGGCGGAGAAGGCGGCGGCGGGACAGGTGGTGGGAGGCGATTGGCGCGGACGACGGAGCGGACATGTCCGGGCACGGTGGAATGTGTCCGGCGGCGCGATGGAGAAGAAGGTTAGGGTCTCATCCGCGAAAATTTTAGGGATGGCCACATATTTATAGGTAGAGGGAGCTAGGAGAGTCCAAATGAGGTGCGGTTTTCGGCCATGCGATCGTGATCGAACGACCGAGATGATGGAGAGGGTTTAGGTGGGTTTTGGGCCAAATTGGAAGGGTGTTGGGCTGCAACACACACGAGGCCTTTTTGGTCCCTCGGTTAACCGTTGGAGCATCAAACGAAGTCCAAATGGTACGAAACTTGACAGGCGGTCTACCGGTAGTAAACCAAGGCCGCTTGGCAAGTCTCGGTCTAATCCGGAAATGTTTAATTCCCACACATGAAAGAAAGGTAGAAATGACCACCGGAGGAGAACGGAGCGCCGGAATGCAAAACGGACAACGGGGAAAATGCTTGGATGCATGAGATGAACATGTATGCAAATGAAATGCACATGATGACATGATATGCAATGAATGACACGCGAGCAATAACATGGCAACAACAGTGAATAACTAGACGACACCTGGCACATCGGTCTCGGGGCGTTACAACACTCCACCACTACGAGAGGATCTCGTCCCGAGATCTAGAATGGCACCGGAGGGACAACGGAAGAGATGAGAGAAGAGGTAAAACAAATTGCTTCTTTGACAAATGAGTGAAACCAAAGAACCTTGAAAAGGTTGAACAAATTGAAAGAAATAAAACAACGGAGAAGAACAAAGTTGAAAGCACTCCGTTAAGAAAGAGAAATAAGAAAGAACCGATTCGGGTAGCACTTCGGTTGAAAAGAGATGAAGACTTGATGAAATGAAAGAACTTAAGCAAAGGGGCACAATACTCCGGTTAAATGGCTAGGTTGAAGAGAGCAACATCACAATGCCTCCGGAACAAAAGAAAGAATGGAATGGAATGAACAACGAGAAAACAAGATCTTGAGGGAGCACGCTTACAACAAGTGCTAGAACGGAGTTGTTGGAAAACCAACAACGAAAAGAATAAGCTTGATATGGTCTTATGGAATACATCTCAAATTATGAGGTGACAACCTGCCACTCACGGAAAAAGAATTGGATTGATATGAACAAATTGGCGAGAAAGTATATTGCACCGGGAAGGATAAATGAAGAACTTGGATCATTTATAAGCACCATAACTAGCAACAATCCTTAGGAAAGGCTTTGGTGAAATATAACCCAAGATAACTCCAAAGAAGAGATTGATGGATTTAAAATACCTCATTCTTAATAACATGTGAATCATGAACTCAAATTATCAAGAATGATGTAAAACCACCTCCAAAGATACGGTAGAAAGAAATTGTACTTCGGATAGCAAGATGAAGAAAACTTGAGCTTCTTTGAAAAGAATCTCAATGGACACTTCGAGAAGGAATATAAATCCTTGATGAACCATCATGTAGAACTTTCATGAGAACTCCGGAAATAAAAGAAATGATCAATCAAAATGGAGAATGAAAAGAATAAGGTTTGAAGCCTTGCAATGATTTAGATGAATCTTCACGACGATATAATGCAGAAAAGCTTGGAATTCCGGAAAAGAAAGATGAAACAAATGAAACCAAGAATTTGATGAGCCTCCGGAATAGGAAATTAAACATTTGGGTGAATCAAGAATAAGAATTATATTATGCTCATCCTTCATCAATTAAATTGATGACAAGCAACGGATTTGGCATACTACTTATTCTCGTTGAAAGGATTAAGATAGATATAGCGCAAACTTGGGAAGGTCTTCAATGCACCACCGGTAGGATTGAAATAACAAATAAATTGATATGATAAACGAAAGAAGAGAATCTTGAATGAACCACCTTAAGAATTGGAAATGAACGAAGTAAAGATAAAGAAACACCGGGAAGAATTATGAAATGAACGAAGATACTTGAGAGAATTTAGATACAAGAGGACGAATAGATCATGAACTGATTAGAGATCACTTGAACGAAGCACCGGCAAGATTGGAGAATGATAACTGAAAGCTGAGAATGAATAAACCTGAATTGATGGACTCCAGATAACCAAACTGAGAAGACTCTTGAATTGCTCCGGATAGGTGAAAAGATTTCTCACAATCAAACAATTATAAGAGGATGGCAACAAGCTAGAATCACGAGTCTTGAAGAGAATGGAGCAAGATTAAAGAGAAACACTTCTTCCGTCTTTAAAATTCCGAGAATGACGACGAGAAACACCACCATGAATTATTTAGACACTCCGGAAGAATCAAAACGAAGAGGTTGAGCCAATGATGAAAAGATTTTGACAGATCTTGGAGAAGACATTTGACTGATGATAAATCATTCTTACGTCAAACTTCGAAAATAATTTGAGAATACCTTCGGGAAAATGAGAAGAGTCAGGTAAGATCCTGAAAAAAGACCTGTGGGTTAGGGCCCACTGAAAAGAAACACCGTTGAAATGATTTAAAGAGAGAGATTGCACCGGTTGAGTTACATGGCTTGAATGAGATAACAATCTCGAAATAGGTTGAGCGGATCTTGGATGACAAGACGAGCCTTCTGAGATATCTTCAGCACTCCAGAACAATAGAATAGCGAGCGGTGAAAGATTATGAGGTGTACCGTTATGAGAAGGCATTTGAAACAAGGAAAAAGATATGACCAACACTGAAAGCTTGAATTGGTTCCACCGGAGAAGAAAACGAGTGATGAGAGACGAACTTGAATCTCCGTTAGAATCTTCATGAGAATCACCGGATAAGAATATTGATAGAAAAAGAATGGAGAGGCTTCACATCAATAAGATGGATACTCGATTAAGAAATCTGAATCCTTCACGAAAAAGGGTGGGTGGGCGGGAAAACAAATGCAACTTGGGATGGATGAAACGAGCACCATAGAGAAAGCTGAGATTGAAACTTGCGGATGTTGCAATGATCAGATCCACTTGAAGAGAAGCAAGCCGGTTAAAAAGGATTGACGAAAATAATCTTGATGATCAAGAAGGATTGGTATCCACATCGGAGTATGAGAACATCATTTGGGACAGGTATAGAATCCACATTTGACTTCGAAGCAACTCGAAT
Organism: Triticum urartu; assembly: GCF_003073215.2. Classification (NCBI taxonomy): domain Eukaryota; kingdom Viridiplantae; phylum Streptophyta; class Magnoliopsida; order Poales; family Poaceae; genus Triticum; species Triticum urartu. Next base: position 121,457,600 of record NC_053022.1, read on the forward strand.
ACCACAACTCAAAAACAAAACAAAGGATTGTCTTGCGGAATCAGCCGGAACAAACATATGATAGAGATTTCGTCCGAAGTTTTCGTGGTGGGGCCTACACGGGCTCGATCGTACAGCACCACATGTACAAGGCAGTGCACATGACATACGAAGCGTCCCCGAGTCGGCATAGCCAAGGACTCTTTAAGACACAACGAGACCACTGTAAAACCGACTGTGAATAGGCGGACCACTAGACGTCGAACCCCAATTTCATATCATACATCTATCGAAAAGATATCCTAAGAGCTACTTGAATTCCCACTTATGAAACTCTCAAAACTTTCCGGTTATGCAATCAGGTGTTGGGGATACAGGGGAAGCATAATATCTCACCCAAAACTAACAAATCCTACATCCAGCTGCATCCATCCTTCAACACATAACCAAGAAACCTTCGGAAATCATCTACCTCAACCTTCGAAAAGCATCCGTTATATGAGTTATGGCGATACTCCCAAACTCCTGCCCCAGTACTGGGTGGCGTTGAGGTTATCTCACAAACGAACTGCATAAAAGAGATTTTCGATGTCGGCAAAACTAAACTCAGGTATTCCAGAACTGCAACGATAAAATTGTGACGACAACACCTCGGAGCTCAACTCCCCGGGACACTTCCACAAAACCCCTGACAGGAGGCACCAAGACAATGTTCTCGTCACAAAACCATCGGAACGATTCAAAGATACCCGCGTGATCCTAAAAAGTTTTTTAGTGAAATTTGAGAAGAGAAGAGTCAAAACTCTACGTCGGGATGCCTTACCAGAGCGATGAAGGGACTGAGGAGTAAAAAGAATTCCTAAACTCTACGATATATAATTCCTAAATGACTCAAAACATTTTTCTAGACTCAACTCGTCCGCTAATTCGATCAAGCAATGGGGCTCCTAAGGTCGGGGAAGGCTCTGATTACCAACTTGTAACGTCCTCAATGCGGCTATATCTCCCACGTGTCGAAGCACGACTTAGAGGCATAACCGCATTGAAAGCAATGTCGCAAGTGAGGTAATCTTCGCAAACAACCCATGTAATACATAAGGGAAAAGATACAAAAAGATACATAGGTGGCTTACAATCGCCACTTCACACAATTACATGAAATAAAGCACATCAACCCAGATACAATCAAGGTCCGACTACGGAACAAAATTAAAGAAGAACCCAAATGCGACACGGACCCCGATCGACCCCAACTGGGCTCCACTACTGATCAACTAGAATGAAACAACACAAAGGACAAGATCTTCATCGAGCTCCTCCTGAGCTTGGTTGCGTCATCTGCACGGACTCATCGGCACCTGCAAGCTGGGTTTGGAAGTATCTGTGAGTCACGGGGACTCAGCAATCTCGCACCCTCGCGATCAATACTATTTAAGCTTATGGGTAAGGTAAAGGTATGAGGTGGAGCTGCAGCAAGCGACTAGCATATATGGTGGCTAACATACGCAAATGAGAGCGAGAAGAGAAGGCAAAGCACGGTCGATAAAAGTATGATCAAGAAGTGATCCTAAACAACCTACGTCAAGCATAACTCCAACACCGTGTTCACTTCCCGGACTCCGCCGGAAAGAGACCATCACGGTAACACACGCGGTTGATGTATTTTAATTAAGGTCAACTTCAGGTTTTCTACAACCGGACGTTAACAAATTCCCATCTGCCCATAACCGCGGGCAACTTTCGAAAGTTCAAATCCCTGCAGGGGTGTCCCAACTTAGCCCATCACAAGCTCTCACGGTCAACGAAGGAATAGACCTCCTCCCGAGACATTCCGATCAGACTCGGTATCCCGGTACAACAAGACATTTCGACAGGGTAAAACTAAACCAGCAACACCGCCCGAATGTGCCGACAAATCCCGATAGGAGCTGCACATATCTCTTTCTCAGGGCACACCGGATTGTCTAAACTTCCGGTAGGCCAGCCCAGAGTTGCCCCTGGTGGCCACCGGCGGCTGACAAGTTGGACCAACACTCAGAGGAGCACTGGCCCGGGGGGTAAAATAATGATGACCCTCAGGAGCGCGACTCCCAAGGGAAAAGAAAAGGCTAGGTGGCAAATGGTAAAACCAATGTTGGGCATTGCTGGAAGAGCTTTACTTAAGGCGAACTGTCAAGGGGTTCCCATAATAGCCCAACCGCGTAAGGAACGCAAAATCTGGGAACATAACACCGATATGACGGAAACTAGGGCGGCAAGAGTGGAACAAAACACCAGGCATAAGGCCGAGCCTTCCACCCTTTACCAAGTATATAGATGCATTAATTAAATAAGATATATTGTGATATCCCAACAAGTAAACATGTTCCAACAAGGAACAACATCTCCATGTTCCAACAAGGAACAAACTTCAATCTTCACCTGCAACTAACAACGCTATAAGAGGGGCTGAGCAAAGCGGTAACATAGCCAAACAACGGTTTGCTAGGACAAGGTGGGTTAGAGGCTTGGTTCACAATATGGGAGGCATGATAAGCAAGTGGTAGGTATCGCAGCATAGGCATAGCAAAAGAGCGAGCAACTAGCAAGCAAAGATAGAAGTGATTTCGAGGGTATGGTCATCTTGCCTGAAATCCCGCAAGGAAGAAGAACGAGTCCATGAAGAAGACAAACGGACGTAGACGAACGGGTCCTCACAAACGCGACGTTACGAACCAACCCGAAGAAGCAAACACCGGAAAGAAGCACACAACATAGTAAACAACCAACACATGAACATGGTATGATATGTGACATGCGGTATGCGATGCATATGCACGATTTGCAAAGGAATGAATGAAACTGGTCTCAACTTGGAAATCCAAGTGTTCCACTGGAAATATGAGATGAAATCTCTTGAAAACGATATAAAGAACGCCGGAATCGGAGTTATGGTTTGGAAATGGCAAGCAATTCAAATATGACACCGGTCCGCGATTTACACCAAGTAGCCAACTAAATGCAACAAGATGAACCTGCTACAGCACTCAAACATGACAAAAAAATACATGGCAGGGATCCAATCAAGATGCTTAACAAAAGATGAACACTGAGCTACGACCAACTCATCCATTAACAGGTTCAAACAAGCATGGCAAAAATGCATATGGTAAACAGATTTCAGACTTAGTGAAATTAACACTTGTCTGGAATTTCAGATCAGATAGCACTCTTTGGAGCAATGAAAACAATATGCTACAGGACCTGAACATGGCAAAGTAAAGCATGGCATGGAGCTACTCAAAGATCTTAACAAAAGTCCCTTAGTGACCTTGAGCCAAAAGGGATCAGAAAATACATTTGCAAGCATGTGAACATGGCAAAAACATAATCAGATCACAGACTTAGTGAAAACTGGCAAAAACATAATCAGGTTACATACTTAGTGGAAAACTGGAGCATGCAAAATCAGATATCAAGTAGGCATGTTTACAAGTTCGATGCACTCACTACAAAGCAAGTCATGACAATCTAAGCATACACCCATCAAGAATACACATTATACAAGCTAGACATGGCAAGAATAATAACATAGCATGCACGGATCAACTACAACATCCTCGGCAAAATCGATAACAAGTAGACAATCTGCCCAGATTCACGAAATGACAAAAGTAGAGCTCGATTGACTCAAGCTAGGGTACTCCATAATTGCAAACAAAGACATGGATGGATAGATCACTACAAGATTAACAAATTATCCTTACTGATCATCCTCAATAGAGGCACGGATCACTAGGAAACAATATGAACATATGGCCATATGAGATAAACAGGCCAAGGACTTAGTGGAGATGCCAAGTCCCTGAAATCAGCATTAACAAGTGCACCACTTTGCAAGCTTGTGCTAGTGACCACACACATCACAAAAATACATGGGTTGCACATCTGGAAAGATGGCAAAACCCTTAACAAAACATATGTAGAGCTCATGGGCATATCATGCACACAATAATCATGGCAAAAATGACAAATATCTAAATGGAGCAGCAGATCTGACAATTATCTCAAGTAGCACTCTTCTAATAGCATTTCGGGCATCAAGATGAACTCAAATGAAAATGATGCAATGAGGTGAAATGATGTACTCTCTGAGACGAACATTTTCATATGCTATATGCATGAATCGGAGCTATGGATGCAAAGTTCCGAGGCGATGAACAACGCAAAATAATTAGGGTTAGGGGGTAGAAAGTCAACCCAGTGGATCTGGATCCAGATCGGATCTCGCCAGGTACTGTAGCTCACGGAGCCCGAGGATGGCCGGCCGGAGTGGACGCCGAAGGAAGGTCGCCGGAGGGAGAGGGGAGGGGCCGGATCCCGACGGGGATGGGTGGATCCGGGCGCCGGGGCGGCGCTCCGCGGTGATGGGCGGTGTCTGCCGGCGAGCGCGGCTGCCGGATTTGGTGGTGGAGGGCGCCGGAGAGGTCGCCAGAGCCGGGCGGCGCGGCGACCGGCGGGCGCGGCGGCGACCCACGGTGGCGGAGGCGGCTCGGGCGGAGCTGGATCCGGGCGGCGATGCTTCTAGGCGGCGGGGCGCGCGATGGGCCTCGGGGGCCCGGTTCGGGCCGCCCGGGCCGGCGGCGGAGAAGGCGGCAGCGGGACAGGTGGCGGGAGGCGATTGGCGCGGACGACGGAGCGGACATGTCCGGGCGCGGTGGAATGTGTCCGGCGGCGCGATGGAGAAGAAGGTTAGGGTCTCATCCGCGAAAATTTCGGGGATGGCCACATATTTATAGGTAGAGGGAGCTAGGAGAGTCCAAATGAGGTGCGGTTTTCGGCCACGCGATCGTGATCGAACGACCGAGATGATGGAGAGGGTTTAGTTGGGTTTTGGGCCAAATTGGAAGGGTGTTGTGCTGCAACACACACGAGGCCTTTTCGGTCCCTCGGTTAACCGTTGGAGCATCAAACGAAGTCCAAATGGTACAAAACTTGACAGGCGGTTTACCGGTAGTAAACCAAGGCCGCTTGGCAAGTCTCGGTCCAATCCAGAAATTTTTAATCCCCACACATGAAAGAAAGGTAGAAATGACCACCGGAGGAGAACGGAGCGCCGGAATGCAAAACGGACAACGGGGAAAATACTCGGATGCATGAGACGAACATGTATGCAAATGAAATGCACATGATGACATGATATGCAATGCATGACACGCGAGCAATGACATGGCAACAACAGCGAATAACTGGACGACACCTGGCACATCGGTCTCGGGGCGTTACAAAATGGCTGACAAATCAACTGCCATACCTATCGGTATCTTTGAGGATGTGCCCATTGTTGTTGCTAATGTTACTATTTTGACTGACTTTGTTATACTTGAGATGCCCGAGGACGACAACATGTCGATTATCCTTGGTAGACCCTTCTTGAATACTGCATGGGCTTTTATTGATTGCAACAAAAGCAAGGTCAGTTTTCATATTAATGGCAATGAGCATACGGTGCACTCTCCGAAGAAACAATTCCAAGTGAATGGTATTAATGTTATTGAAAAATCTCCGATAATCACTATTGGAAGTGTTCAAATACCTTTACCTACTGTCAAAAAGAAATATGAAATACTTATTGTTGGGGAAATGCATATCCCCATTGAGGTAACTTAGTGGTTTACAAAAGTTCTTCGGTTTCATGCTAATTGAAAGTGGTTGTTAATAAGGCTTGATCAACCTTATTAATGGATCATTTTTGAACAGAATGAAGTTGATGAATTTAGTAAGCACTACTTTATGTCCCTACTTTTTATTCTTTGTTTTTATTAGTTAAATAAAATAAAATGCCATGTTTTGTCTGTTTTCTGAATTTCCCGTGCAATAAAAATGACCCAAAATAGAAGTTCTCACAATGCCCTGGAAATTTAATACGATTTTTTCTGAATATTTGAGATTTTTATGCAAATAACATCAGAGGGAGGTGCACCAGGTGGGCACAACCCACTGGGCACGCCAGCACCCCTAGGCGTGCCCTGGTGGGTTGTGCTCCCCACGTGGGCCCCCTCACTTACCCCTTCATACCACATCATCACTTACCTCCACAAAAAATCCCCATTGCTCTCTCTCCCGTGTTCTTTAGCTCAAACCCGCGGATTTCGATCTCTTTGCTCGAAGCTCTGTTTCCGAAACTGTTTCGGGGGATTGTTGCTTGGTATGTGACTCCATCATTTGTCCAATTAGTTTTTGTTTTAGTGGCTTATACTTTGAATAATTAGCTACTCTTGTTGCTACTGTAGACGTGCTTGCATGTTGAATTCTTAGTGTTCTAAGTTGTTTGAATGCGTGTTATGGCCTCTATGTATCCCTATGAGTAGTTTCTATCAATCTTACAAAGTTTTGTTGACAAATTTTTGTCACTCCAAAAATTTTATTTTCAGAAAATTGTATGCAGACATGATGAACCTATTTGGAAGGAATTCTTTGAGGAGATGATCCTTGGGGGCATCTTCTAGTGATAGTTCCGCCCGTCGGTCTTATGTTGAACCAAGTGAAAGTTCCACACGAGATGCCGCCACCAAGACATGCTTATGGCCTAGCGATGAATGTATGGTGCGTGTGGGCATTAAGGAGGAATTTGAGCAATATGTTCACAATGCCGGCCTCGGTCCCTACCTATCAGATAAGTGTGTAGAACACCAACTTCTCACTGAATCATTTGTTAAAGGATTTCAATATTTTCCACGTGAGTCTAGGGTGTCGTTTATGCTTTATGATAATCCTTATACTATCCCACTAGAGAATTTTGCTTACCATTGCAAACTGCCATTTTGGGGTTCGCTTGATGAGCCACCAACGGTTGAGTACGAGTCTTTCTTGACTAGCCTGTGCTACGGCGAAAATAGGGGAGTGAGACAAGGAAGAATAAAGAGCATTCACTTTCCCGCAATTCGGTATTTTGCATTATTTAACGGGAAATGCATAGTAGGCAAACAAGACTATATCATTCTTTATGTGCCAGACTTGAGCCTCCTTCACACCGCTCTCACTGGTGAAAGGAATTATAACGTTGGAGCGATTGTTGCACGCAGACTTCAGCACAATGCTAAAAGTGGTTGGTTCTATGGTGGAATTTATGCCACATGCCTAGCACGAGGGCTGGGTCTTTGCCCTTTGATCCTATCCTACCCACTCGGTATTTAGATTTTGATGCCTTGCAAGATCATAAAATTCTCAAGGGAAGGGCTGATAACTTCACTTATAAGTTTTTGTTTAACCAATCACATGTTGTGGACACATGTTTTCCTGCGTCTGCTCTCTTTGCTTATCACAGCAAGGAAAGATATTTGTCCTTGAGAGCAAGGCCCGAGCTCATAACGAAGCAGTGGTGGCGGCACGGCGTGCTGAGGCATCCGCACCACGAGCCTCTGTGAGCTACCACGCCAACTACTACCCTCTAGGCTACTGATTCACTACCAAGTTAGGCCAAAAGCATAAGCTTGGGGGAGTACGTGTTTCCACCGACATTACATTCATGTTCACTTATTCCATTTGTCGGTGCTCACACTTTTTTATTGTATCATCCATGCTTAGATTTGTTTTCTTCTTGTGTGTTTGTTAAAACTTTAGAAAAACCAAAAAAAATAGTTCTAGTTAATTTACTTGCATGCTTAGTAGTAGTACTAAAAAGAAAACCCAACAAGATTTCCATGTTCTTCTTTTGCTTGTTGGGAGCTTTCCCATGTAAATAGTTTTCCTCGTTTTTTGCTTTTCCCTTATTTGCTTGCTAAAGAAAACCAAAAACTCCAAAAAATATTTCTGTGTGTTTCTCTGAATTTCTTTTCTTTTATTTGAGTTGTACCGAGGAGAAGACCACAATGAAAATGTTGAGTGGCTCTCATATGAATAACTGTTGAACTAATAAAGAGCCCATTTTACCTTGTCTTCTCCTGTTGAATAAAACGTTTGCAGATTCCAGCTTAGTCCATGGCACTCTTGCACTATTATTATTTTCACATCATTCGTTCGTGCAAGTGAAAGGCAATAATGACGACATTCGATGAACTGGTCGTGGCAAAGAGAAACCGGTATGAACTCGACTTGTCCTGTCTGTGTAAATATGTTTAACCTAGTGCCCATGATTCAACCCTTTATGATTAAACATGTTTGCAATGACAATTAGAGATTATAGTTTCTCATGCCATGCATAAGTAGTTGGGAGTTAATAATGATTTATCTTGGATATCAACATAGCGTTAAAATGATTGTGATGTAGTATGATAATATGGTATCCTCCTCTGAATGTTCAAGTGGCTTGACTTTGTACATGTTCATGCATGTAGTTGAATCAAAACCAACATAGCCTCTATAATGTTTATGTTCATGGTGTTCATATCCTACTCATGCTAGTGTCCAATGTTACTTATGCATAATGCATGGTTATGATCGTTGTTTCTCTCTAGATGGCCGCTTCTCAATCTTAATTGCTAGCCTTCGCCTGTACTAAGTGGGAATTCTGCTTGTACATCAAAAACCTTGAACCCAAAGTTATTCCAGATGAGTCCACCATACTTACCGATATATGGTGTTACCCTGCCGTCCTAAGTAAATTTGCACGTGCCACCTCTAAAAAATTCTAAAAAAATTATCCATTTTGTGTGCCTGGATCGTTCATGGAACGACAGGAGGTGGTCGATATCTTCCGTGCTAAGCGGGTTATTCTCAGGACGAGTGTTTATTCACTTGCCATCGCACGAGAAAATGGGCGGTAATAGGGATGCCCAGTCCCAAACTACAAAATACAAAAAGAGTTCATCTCTTAAATAATCAAACAAAAACTCCCAATGGAGTCATAACCTTACTTTTACCGCTTGGGAACCGCCACTAGTGAGCTTAGCATGGAAGATGTTGATAACTGATGGTCGTGAAGTGAATAAGAAGGGTGCACGTCTCAAAATATCAATTATCTCTGTTTTAAAAACTGAGCTCTGGCACCTCTGCAAATCACTGCTTCCCTCTGTGAAGGGACTTTCCATTTACTTTTATGTTGTGTCATCACCTTCTAAAAAACAAGCACCAGAAACTGAGTAGCGCACAACTGTCATGATTTATGCATTGTGTGTAGCTAATGTTGGGTGCATCATGACTGGATCTTTTCTACCATGAATTACAATGTTTAGTCCCTGCTTGAACTTTTGGTGCTATGCATTTATGTTTTCTGGTCTTGGAAAGGGCTAGAGAGATACCATTATTGTCATATTATATCATGGTTGTTTTGGCAACATGTTGACGTTTGAGATATCTAATTATTGCTCGCTAAATGATTACGTCATTGATATGAGTCACTATAATCTTTAAGAGTTATCATCGACATGGTTAGTTATAATGTTGGCTGAAAATGTGGGTGTTATTTAAGCTTATTTATGCAAACAAGAGCAAAAGAGTTTGTAAAAGTTTTTCTTTCTCACTTTCAGTTTATCAACTGAATTGCTTAAGGACAAGCAAAGGTTTAATCTTGGGTGAGTTGATACGTCTCCAATGTATCTACTTTTTCTCACACTTTTCCTCTTGTTTTGGACTCTAATTTGCATGATTTGAATGAAAATAACCCCGGACTGACGCTGTTTTTAGCAGAACTACCATGATGTTGTTTTTGTGCAGAAATAAAAGTTCTTGGAATGGAACGAAACTTTGCGGGGATTTTTTATATCAATAATAAGAATTTCCAGAGCCAAGACCCACCAGAGAGGGGCCTCTGGGTGGGCACAACCCACCAGGGCGTGCCCCCTCTCCTGGCACGCCTAGGTGGGTTGTACCCACCTGGTGACCCCGCTGATGACCCCCTGATACTATAAATTCACATATTTCCAGAAAAAAATCAGGGAGAAAGAATTATCACGATCAACGAGACGGAGCCGCCACCAAGCCCTGTTCTTCCTCGGGAGGGCAGATCTGGAGTCCGTTTGGGGCTCCAGAGAGGGGGATCTTCGTTCTTCGTCATCACCAACCCTTCTCCATCGCCAATTCCATGATGCTCCCCACCGGGAGTGAGTAATTCCTTTGTAAGCTCACTGGTCGGTGAGGAGTTGGATGAGATTCATCATGTAATCGAGTTAGTTTTGTTAGGGCTTGATCCCTAGTATCCACTATGTTCTTAGATTGATGTTGCCATGACTTTGCTATGCTCTGTCACTTTGGGCCCGGGTGCCATGATTTCAGATCTGAACCGTTTATGTTATCATCATTATATCCATGTTCTAGATCTGATATTTCAAGTTATAGTCACCTACTACGTGTTATGATCCGGCAACCCCGGAGTGACGACAACAGGTCCCACTCCTGGTGATGACTGTAGTTTGAGGAGTTCATGTATTCACTATGTGTTAATGCTTTGTTTCGGTTCTCTATTAAAAGGAGGCCTTAATATCCCTTAGTTTCCAATATGGACCCCGCTGCCATGGGAGGGTAGGACAAAAGATGTCATGCAAGTTCTTTCAATAAAGCATGTATGACTATTTACGGAATACATGCCTACATTATATCGATGAACTCGAGCTAGTGTTGTATCGCCCTAGGTTATAACTGTCTCATGATGAATATCATCCAACAAGTCACCGATCCAATGCCTACAAATTTATCCTTATTGATCTTGCTTCGTTACTATTGCTATCATCACTGCTACACTTGCTACAAACTACTGCTATCACTGTTACTATTGTTGTTGCTATTGTCACTATTATCAAAACTATCAAACTACTTTGCTACTAATCACGTTGATGCAGATAATTAATCTCCAGGTGTAGTTGAATTGACAACTCAGCTGCTAATACCTTCAAATATTCTTTGGCTCCCCTTGTGTCGAATCTATAAATTTGGGTTGAATATTGTACCCTCGAAAACTGTTGTGATCCCCTATACTTGTGGGTTATCACGCTAATTACCGGACCGCATCGGCAGGTGAGAAAACCGGCAAATCCGACAGGCCATACTATAAGATCCATAGGACCAAGGGCCATGATCTCCAAGATTGCAAACAAGTTGAGCAGCTGGTCAAGAAGCAGAAGGCTAAATATTTAAGGAGTGATAAGGAGAAAGACCAGAATGGTGCTGGTGGGAAAGGTCGTGGTGGTCACAATGGTAATTGCGACAAAGTCGAACAACAGAAGGAAAAGCCCGCAAGAGGCCGTGAGACAAAGGAAAATGAAGATGACAGAGAAGAAAAGGATGATGAGACCAACGAAAAAGAATTTCAGAAAGCTACCGAGACAATGTGTATTGACGGGGGAGCATCCTTGCAATCCTCTCACTGCCAGCTCAAGCAGAGGGCGCATGAGGTCAATGTGGTAAAACCAGTAGCAAACGCACGAGAATCACTCAAGTGGTCCTGCATGCCCATCATTTTTGACATCGAGGACCATCCGGATCACACCACTGCGGTTGGATGCTTGCCATTGTTGGTTTCACCAACAATCCGCAACCTCATGGTCACAAAGATGCTGGTTGACAACAGAGCAGGGTTGAATCAGATTTCCCCTGATGTTCTCAAGAAACTTCAAATGCTGACAAATACCTAAAGAATACTAGCTAGCACTTTCCAGGGGATCAACCAAGGGAGGAGCCAGCTAAAGGGAAGATTACTTTCCCGGTGACGTTTGTCGGGGAAATAAACTTTTGGACTGAGAAGGTTGTGTTTGATGTTGTTGAACTTCCCCTACTATTCAACAAAATCCTTGGTCACCCAGCTTTGGCCAAGTTCATGGCAGCATCCCACTACGCGTACAACACATTGAAGATGCCGGGCCACATGGGAGTCATCTCCATTTTGTCAGATAAGAGGGATGCAGTCATCTATGTCAATAAGGTGTATGGAGATGTGGTAGCAGTAGAGGTCGTCAAGGCCTCAGCTCCTGCCAAGGAGGAAAAGAGAGTTAGGAAAGCTAGCAAGGACACCAAAAAGGACCCCGGGAAGCGCGCCTCTTCAGAGTGTGTTGCGTCCGGCAGCGACCTGCCAGAAAGTTCGGCTAGTAAGAAACCCAAGGCTGCTCCCCCTGCAATAAAGAATGTTCCGGCAAGACAAGATGTCACTGATGCTACTTTTATCATTAGTGCCACCCTTGATGACAAATAGGAAAGCACTCTCCTTGCCTTCTCGCGGGTGAATGTCGATGTGTTTTCATGGCAACCATCTGACATCGTGGTGTTCCCAGGGAGGTAATTGAGCACCACCTTGTTGTCTGTTCCCATGCCCGTCCTGTCAAGAAGAAAGTCAGAAAGCAGGCCTTGCAGTGACATCAATTCATTTCCTAGGAGATTAAGAAACTTGAAGCAGTAGGCTTGGTCAGAGGAGTACTGTACTCAACTTGGTTAGCAAATCCAATGGTGGTACGCAAGGCAAATGGGAAGTGGAGACTTTGTATTGACTTCACTGATTTGAACTAGGCATGTCCAAAGGATCCCTTCCCCTTGCTGCGCATGGATCAGGTCGTTGACTCCACCTCATGATGTGATTTGCTCTCCTTCCTTGATGCATACTCTGGTTACCATCAGATCTTCATGGCTAAGAAAGACGAAGAGAAAATCGTGTTTATTACCCCATGTGTCACGTACTGCTTTGTACGTATGCCTTTTGGGCTAAAAGGCACTGGTTCTATGTTCGCAAGAGTCGTGCAGATTCGTTTTGAGTCTTAGCTACACAGAAACATAGAAGCCTACATGGATGACATAGTGGTCAAAACCAGAAATAAGTCTACACTCAACAAAGATTTGGAAGAAACCTTTGTGAACCTGCGAAAGATCAACTTTATGCTCAACCCAAAGAAATGTGTGTTTGGCGTTCCGTCCGGCAAGCTCCTTGGGTTCTTTGTGTCTCAGCGGGGGATAGAAGCCAACCCGGACAAGAACAACGCAATAGAGCAGATCCAAGCCTCGAAAACTGTCAAGGATGTGATGAAGGAAAAATGCCCTAGAGTTAATAATAAAGTTGTTATTTCATCTTTCCTTATATCATGATAAATGTTTATTATTCATGCTAGAATTGTATTAAACGGAAACTTGATACATGTGTGGATACATAGACAAAACACCGTGTCCCTAGTAAGCCTCTACTAGACTAGCTCGTTAATCAAAGATGGTTAAGTTTCCTAACCATGGACATGTGTTGTCATTTGATGAATGGGATCACATCATTAGGAGAATTATGTGATGTACAAGACCCATCCGTTAGTTTAGCATAATGATCATTAAGTTTTTTTCTATTGCTTTCTTCATGCCATATACATATTCCTTTGACTATGACATTGTGCAACTCATGGATACTGGAGGAATACCTTGTGTGCTATCAAACATCACAACGTAACTGGGTGATTATAAAGATGCTCTACATGTATCTCCAAATGTGTTTGTTGGGTTGTGATACGTCTCCAATGTACAAATAATTTTTGATTGTTCCATGTTGTTATATTATCAATATTGAATGTTTTATAATTATTTTATAGTCATTTTATATCATTTTTGGTACTAACCTATTGACACAGTGCCAAGTGCTAGTTGCTGTTTTTTTTGCATGTTTTTTACATCGCGGAAAATCAATACCAAACGGAGTCCAAATGCCACGAAACTTTACGGAGATTTTTTATGGACCAGAAGACACCTAATGGGCCCTGGCTGCGCCTTGGAGGGTGCTCCGAGGAGAGCACAAGCCACCAGGGCGCGCCAGGAGGCCCAGGCGCGCCCTGGTGGGTTGTGCCCACCTCGGGTGCCCCGCCGGACCGCCTCTTTACTCTATAGATACCCCAATATTCCCAAAACCCTAGGGGAGTCAACGAAATATTGATCCAGCCGCCGCAGAGTCCAGAACCACCAGATCCAATCTAGACACCATCTCGGATGGGGTTCACCACCTCCATTGATGCCTCTCCGATGATGCGTGAGTACTTCTTTGTAGACCTTCGGGTCCGTAGTTAGTAGCTAGATGGCTTCCTCTCTCTCGCTGAATTCTCAGTACAATGGTCTCTTGGAGATCCATATGATGTAACTCTTTTTGCGGTGTGTTTGTTGGGATCTGATGAACTTTGAGTTTATGATCATTATATATTTTTATATCCATGAAAGTATTTGAGTTTCTTTGATCTCTTTTATGCATGATCTCTTATAGCCTCGTATTTCTTCTCCGATATTTGGGTTTTGTTTGTCCAACTTGATCTATTTATCTTGAAATGGGAAGAGGTGCTTTGTAGTGGGTTTGATCTTATGGTGATTGATCCTAGTGATAGAAGGGGAACCGACACGTATGTATCGTTGCTACTAAGGATAAAACGATGGGGTCTATCTCTACATAGATAGATCTTGTCTACATCATGCCAGCGTTCTTATTGCATTACTCCGTTTCTCCATGAACTTAATACACTAGATGCATGTCGGTCAGTGGTCGATGTGTGGAGTAATAGTAGTAGATGCAGGCAGGAGTCGGTCTACTAATCTTGGATGTGATGCCTATGTAATGATCATTTCCTAGACATCGTCATGATTATTTGAAGTTCTATCAGTTGCCCAACAGTAATTTGTTTACCCACCATTTGCTATTTTTCTCAAGAGAAGCCACTAGTGAAACCTACGGCCCCCGGGTCTCTTTCTCATTTATTTGCCTTTGCGATCTACTTTTCCTTTGCATTTATTTTCAGATCTATTAAACCAAAAATACTAAATGAAGGAAATATGCCCTAGAGGCAATAATAAAGTTGTTATTTATATTTCCTTATATCATGATAAATGTTTATTATTCATGGTAGAATTGTATTAATCGGAAACTTAGTACATGTGTGAATACATAGATAAACAGAGTGTCACTAGTATGCCTCTACTTGACTAGATCGTTGAATCAATGATGGTTATGTTTCCTAACCATAGACATGAGTTGTCATTTGATTAACGGGATCACATCATTAGAGAATGACGTGATTGACTTGACCCATCCGTTAGCTTAGCACGATGATCATTTAGTTTGTTGCTATTGCTTTGTCCATAACTTATACATGTTCCCATGACTATGAGATCATGCAACTCCCGAATACCGGAGGAACACTTAGTGTGCTATCAAATGTCACAACATAACTGGGTGACTATAAAGATGCTCTACAGGTGTGTCCGATGGTGTTTGTTGAGTTGGCATAGATCGAGATTAGAATTTGTCACTCCGAGTATCGGAGAGGTATCTCTGGGCCATGTCGGTAATGCACATCACTATAAGCCTTGCAAGCAATGTGACTACTGAGTTAATTGTGGGATGATGCATTATGGAACGAGTAAAGAGACTTGCCGGTAACGAGATTGAACTAGGTATTGAGATACCGACGATCGAATCTCGGGCAAGTAACATACCAATGACAAAGGGAACAACGTATGTTGTTGTGCGGTTTGACCGATAGAGATCTTCGTAGAATATATAGGAACCAATATGAGCATCCTGGTTCCGCTATTGGCTATTGACCGGAGATGAGTCTCGGTCATGTCTACATTGTTCTTGAACCTGTAAGATCCGCACACTTAACGTTCGGTGACGATCGGTATTATGAGTTTATGTGTTTTGATGTACCGAAGGTAGTTTGGAGTCCTAGATATGATCACGGACATGACGAGGAGTCTCGAAATGGTCGAGACATAAAGATCAATATATTGGGAGCCTATGTTTGGACATCGGAATGGTTCTGGATGAGTTCGGGGATTTTCTAGAGTACCGAGAGGTTACCGAAACCCCCCGGGGATTGGGTGGGGGCCGCCCCCTCCCTTCCCTCTCTCCTCCCCTTCCTTATCTCCTACTCCTACTACTTGGAAGGGGGGAATCCTACTCCTGGTGGGAGTAGGACTCCCCTAAGGCGCGCCATAGAGGGTCGGCCCTCCCCCCTCCTCCACTCCTTTATATACGGGGGAGGGGGGCACCCCATAGACACACAAGTTGATCATTGTCTTAGCCATGTGCAGTGCCCCCCTCCACCATAATCCACCTCGATTATATCATCGTAGTTCTTAGTCCAAGCCCTGCGCCGGTAGCTTCATCATCACTGTCATCACGCCATCGTATTGACGAATCTCTCCCTCGACACTCGGCTGGATCGAGAGTTCGTGGGACGTCACCAAGCTGAATGTGTGCACATTGCGGAGGTGCCGAACTTTCGATACTAGGATCGGTCGGATCGTGAAGACATACAACTACATCAACCGCATTGTCATAACGCTTCTGCTTACGGTCTACAAGGGTACGTAGAAAACACTCTCCCCTCTCGTTGCTATGCATCACCTAGATAGAACTTACGTGTGCGTAGGAATTTTTTTGAAATTACTGCGTTCCCCAACAGTGATATCCGAGCCAGGTCTATGCGTAGATGTTATATGCATGAGTAGAACACAAAGGAGTTGTGGGCGTGGGTATATAGTTGATTCTTGATTCAGCGGTGTTGTTGGATGAAGCGGCCCAGACCGACATTACACGTACTCTTACGCGAGACTGGTTCTACAGACGTGTGTTAGTTTCTCCAACTTTAGTTGAATCGGTTTCAATGAACTGGGTTCTTTCTGAAGATCAAAAAGCAATCACTATACCGCGTTATGGTTTTTGATGCGTAGGTAAGAACGGTTCTTGCTCAGGCCGTAGCAGCCACGTAAAACTTGCAACAACAAAGTAGAGGACATCTAACTTGTTTTTGCAAGTCATGTTGTGATGTGATATGGTCAAGACATGATGCTGAATTTTATTGTATGAGATGATCATGTTTTGTAACAGAGTTATCGGCAACTGGCAAGAGCCATATTGTTGTTGCTTTATTGTATGAAATGCAATCGCCATGTAATTGCTTTACTTTATCACTAAGCGGTAGCGATAGTAGTAGAAACAATAGTTGGCGAGACGACAACGATGCTTCGATGGTGATCAAGGTGTCAAGCTGGTGACGATGGTGATCATGACGGTGCTTTGGAGATGGAGATGTGATGTTTATCCTTTATGCATCTTATTTTGCTTAGTTCTGCGGTAGCATTATAAGATGATCTCTCACTAAATTTCATGGTACAAGTGTTCTCCCTGAGTATGCACCGTTGCTATAGTTTGTCGTGTCGAGACACCACGTGATGATCGGGTGTGATAAGCTCTACGTTCACATACAACGGGTGCAAGCCAGTTTTGCACACGCGTAATACTCGGGTTAAACTTGACGAGCCTAGCATATGCAGATATGGCCTCGGAACACTGAGACCGAAAGGTTGAGCGTAAATCATATAGTAGATATGATTAACATAGTGATGTTCATCATTGAAAACTACTCCATCGCACATGATGATCGGACATGGTTCAGTTGATATGGATCACGTGATCACTTAGATAATTAGAGAGATGTCTATCTAAGTGGGAGTTCTTAAGTAATTTGGTTAATTGAACTTTAATTTATCATGAACTTAGTACCTGATAGTATTTTGCATGTCTATGTTGTTGTAGATAGATGGTCTATGCTATTGTTCCGTTGAATTTTAATGCGTTCCTAGAGAAAGCTAAGTTGAAAGATGATGGTAGCAGCTACACAGACTGGGTCCTTAACTTGAGGATTATCCTCATTGCTGCACAAAAGAATTACATCCTGGAAGCACCGCTAGGTGACAAACCCACTACATGAGCAACGCCAGATGTTGTGAACACCTGGCAGAGCAAAGCTGATGACTACTCGATAGTTCAGTGTGCCATGCTTTACGTCTTAGAACCGGGACTTCAACAATGTTTTGAACGTCATGGAGCATATGAGATGTTCCAAGAGTTGAAGTTAATATTTCAAGCAAATGCCCGAATTGAGAGATATGAAGTCTCCAATAAGTTCTACAGCTGCAAAATGGAGGATAATAGTTCTGTCAGTGAACATATACTCAAAATGTCTGGGTACTACAACCACTTGACTCAGCTGGGAGTTAATCTTACTGATGATAGTGTCATTGACAGAGTTCTTCAATCACTGCCACCAAGCTACAAGAACTTTGTGATGAACTATAATATGCAAGGGATGGATAAGACTATTCCCGATCTCTTCGCAACGCTGAAGGCTGCGGAGGTAGAAATCAAGAAGGAGCATCAAGTGTTGATGGTCAACAAGACCACTAGTTTCAAGAAAAGGGGTAAAGGGAAGAAGGGGAACTTCAAGAAGAATAGCAAGCTAGTTGCTGCTCAAGTGAAGAAACCCAAGTCTGGACCTAAGCCTGAAACTGAGTGCTTCTACTGCAAAGGGACTGGTCACTGGAAGCGGAACTGCCCCAAGTATTTGGCGGAGAAGAAGGATGGCAAAGTGAAATGTATATTTGGTATACATGTTGTTGATGTGTACCTTACTAATGCTCGCAGTAGTGCCTGGGTATTTAATACGGGTTCTGTTGCTAATATTTGCAACTCGAAACAGGGGCTATGGATTAAGCGAAGATTGGCTAAGGACGAGGTGACGATGCGCGTTGGAAATGGTTCCAAAGTCGATGTGATCGCCGTCGGCACGCTACCTCTACATCTACCTTTAGGATTAGTTTTAGACCTAAATAATTGTTATTTGGTGCCAGCGTTGAGCATGAACATTATATCTAGATCTTGTTTGATGTGAGATAGTTATTCATTTAAATAAGAGAATAATGGTTGTTCTATTTATATGAGTAATATCTTTTATGGTCATGCTCCCTTGATGAGTGGTCTATTTTTACTAAATCTTGATAGTAGTGATACACATGTTCATAGTATTGAAGCCAAAAGATGCAGAGTTGATAATGATAGTGCAACTTATTTGTGGCACTACTGTTTGGGTCATATTGGTGTAAAGCGCATGAAGAAACTCCATCCTGATGGACTTCTGGAATCACTTGGTACTTGCAAACCATGCCTCATGGGCAAGATGACTAAAACTCCGTTCTCCGAAACAACGGAGCGAGCAACAAAGTTATTGGAAATCATACATACTGATGTATGTGGTCCAATGAACATTGAGGCTCTCGGTGGATATCGTTATTTTCTTACCTTCACAGATGATTTGAGCAGATATGGGTATATCTACTTGATGAAACATAAGTCTGAAACATTTGAAAAGTTCAAAGAATTTCAGAGTGAAGTGGAAAATCATCGTAGCAAGAAAATCAAGTTTGTACGATCTGATCATGGAGGTGAATTTTTGAGTTATGAGTTTGGTCTTCATTTGAAACAATGCGGAATAGTTTCGCAACACACGCCACCTGGAACACCACAACGTAATGGTGTGTCCGAACGCCGTAACCGCAGTTTATTAGATATGGTGCGATCTATGATGTCTCTCACTGATCTACCGCTATTGTTTTGGGGTTATGCTTTAGAGACGGCTGCATTCACATTAAATAGGGCACCATCAAAATCCGTTGAGACGACACCTTATGAACTGTGGTTTGGCAAGAAACCCAAGTTGTCGTTTCTTAAAGTTTGGGGCTGCGATGCTTATGTGAAAAAGCTTCAACCTGATAAGCTCGAACCCAAATCGGAGAAATGTGTCTTCATAGGATACCCAAAGGAGACTATTGGGTACACCTTCTATCACAGATCCGAAGGCAAGATATTTGTTGCTAAGAATGGATCCTTTATAGAGAAAGAAGTGAGTGGGAGGAAACTAGAACTTGACGAGGTAATTGTACCTTCTCCCTTATTGGAAAGTAGTTCATCACTGAAATCAGTTCAAGTGATTCCTACACCAGTAAGTGAGGAAGCTAATGATGATGATCATGAAGCTTTTGATCAAGTTACTACTGAACCTCGTAGGTCAACCAGAGTAAGATCCGCACCAGAGTGGTACGGTAATCCTGTTCTGGAGGTCATGTTACTTGACCATGACGAACTACGAACTATGAGGAAGCGATGATGAGCCTAGATTCCACAAAATGGCTTGAGGCCATGAAATCTGAGATGGGATCCATGTATGAAAACAAAGTGTGGACTTTGGTTGACTTTCCCAATGATCGGTAGGCCATAGAGAATAAATGGATCTTCAAGAAGAAGACTGACGCTGACGGTAATGTTACTGTCTACAAAGCTCGACTTGTTGCAAAACGTTTTCGACAAGTTCAAGGAGTTGACAACGATGAGACCTTCTCACCCGTAGTGATGCTTAAGTCCGTCTGAATCGTGTTAGCAATTTCCGCATTTTATGATTATGAAATTTGGCAAATGGATGTCAAAACTGCATTCCTTAATAGATATCTTAAAGAAGAGTTGTATATGATTCAACCAGAAGGTTTTGTCGATCCAAAAGGTGTTAACAAAGTGTGGAAGCTCCAGCGATCCATTTATGGACTGGTGCAAGCCTCTCGGAGTTGGAATATACGCTTTGATACTGTAATCAAAGCATATGTTTTATACAGAATTTTGGAGAAGCCTGTATTTACAAGAAAGTGAGTGGGAGCTCTGTAGCATTTCTAATATTATATGTAGATGACATATTGTTGATCGAAAATGATACTGAATTTCTGAACAGGATAAAAGGATACTTGAATAAGAATTTTTCAATGAAAGACCTCGGTGAAGCTGCTTATATATTGGGCATCAAGATCTATAGAGATAGATCGAGACACTTAATTGGACTTTTACAAAGCACATACCTTGATAAAGTTTTGAAGAAGTTCAAAATGGATCAAGAAAGAAAGGGTTCTTGCCTGTGTTACAAGGTGTGGAGTTGAGTCAGACTCAATGCCCGACCACTGCAGAAGATAGAGAGAAAATGAAAGTCATTCTGTATGCTTCAGCCATAGGTTCTATCATGTATGGAATGCTGTGTACCAGACCTGATGTGTGCCTTGCTATTAGTTTAGCAGGGAGGTACCAAACTAATCCAGGAGTGGATTACTGGAGAGCGGTCAAGAACATCCTAAAATACCTGAAAAGGACTAAGGATATGTTTCTCATTTATGGAGGTGACAAAGGGCTCGTCGTAAATGGTTACGTCGATGCAAGATTTGACACTGATCCGGATGACTCTAAGTCACAAACCGTATACGTATTTTTATTAAATGGTGGAGCTGTCAGTTGATGCAGTTCCAAGCAGAGCGTCGTGGCGGGATCTACGTGTGAAGCAAAGTAGATAGCTGCTTGGGAAGCAGCAAATGAAGGAGTCTGGATGAAGGAGTTCATATCCGATCTAGGTGTCATACATAGTGCATCGGGTCCAATGAAAATCTTTTGTGACAATAATGGATCACTTGCCTTGGCAAAGAAATCCAGATTTCACAAGAGAACCAAGCACATCAAGAGACACTTCAATTCCATCCGCGATCAAGTAAAGGAGGGAGACATAGAGATTTGCAAGATACATACGGATCTGAATGTTGCAGACCCGTTGACAAAGCCTCTCTCACGAGCAAAACATGATCAGCACCAAGACTCCATGGGTGTTAGAATCATTACAATGTAATCTAGATTATTGACTCTAGTGCAAGTGGGAGACTGAAGGAAATATGCCCTAGAGGCAATAATAAAGTTGTTATTTATATTTCCTTATATCATGATAAATGTTTATTATTCATGCTAGAATTGTATTAACCGGAAACTTAGTACATGTGTGAATACATAGACAAACGGAGTGTCACTAGTATGCCTCTACTTGACTAGCTCGTTGAATCAATGATGGTTATGTTTCCTGACCATAGACATGAGTTGTCATTTGATTAATGGGATCACATCATTAGAGAATGATGTGATTGATTTGACCCATCCGTTAGCTTAGCACGATGATCATTTAGTTTGTTGCTATTGCTTTCTCCATAACTTATACATGTTCCTATGACTATGAGATCATGCAACTCCCGAATACCAGAGGAACACTTAGTGTGCTATCAAAGTCACAAGCTAACTGGGTGACTATAAAGATGCTCTACAGGTGTCTCCGATGGTGTTTGTTGAGTTGGCATAGATCGAGATTAGGATTTGTCACTCCGAGTATCGGAGAGGTATCTCTGGGCCCTGTCGGTAATGCACATCACTATAAGCCTTGCAAGCAATGTGACTAATGAGTTAGTTGCAAGATGATGCATTATGGAATGAGTAAAGAGACTTGCCAGTAACGAGATTGAACTAGGTATTGAGATACCGACGATCGAATCTCGGGCAAGTAACATACCGATGACAAAGGGAACAACATATATTGTTGTGCGGTTTGACCGATAAAGATCTTCGTAGAATATTTAGGAACCAATATGAGCATCCAAGTTCTGCTATTGGTTATTGACCGGAGATGAGTCTCGGTCATGTCTACATAGTTCTCGAACCCGTAGGGTCCGCACGCTTAACATTCGATGTCGATCGGTATTATGAGTTTATGTGTTTTGATGTACCGAAGGTAGTTCGGAGTCCCGAATATGACCACGAACATGACGAGGAGTCTCGAAATGGTTGAGACATAAAGATCAATATATTGGAAGCCTATGTTTGGACATCGGAATGGTTCTGGATGAGTTCGGGCATTTTTCGGAGTACCGGGAGGTTACCGGAACCCCGTGGGGAGTATATGGGCCTTATTGGGCCTTAGTGCAATAGAGGAGAGGAAGGGAAAAGGTGGGAGGCATGCCCCCTAGCCCAATCCTAATTGGGTGCCCCCCCCATTTCCTTCCCTCTCTCCTCCCCTTCCTTCTCTCCTACTCCTACTACTTGGAAGGGCGAATCCTACTCTCGGTGAGAGTAGGACTCCCCTAGGGCGCGCCATAGAGGGTCGGCCCTCCCCCTCCTCCACTCCTTTATATACGGGGGTGGAGGGCACCCCATAGACACACAACTTGTCATTGTCTTAGCCGTGTGTGGTGCCCCCTCCACCATAATCCACCTCAGTTATATCGTCGTAGTGCTTAGGCGAAGCCCTGCGTCGCTAGATTCATCATCACCATCATCACGCCATCATATTGACGAAGCTCTCCCTCAACACTCAGCTGGATCGAGAGTTCGTGGGACATCACCGAGCTGAACGTGTGCAGATCACGGAGGTGCCGTACTTTCAGTACTAGGATCGGTCGGATGGTGAAGACGTACGACTACATCAACCGTGTTTTCATAACACTTCCGCTTACGGTCTACAAGGGTACGTAGACAACACCCTCCCCTCTCATTGCTATGCATCACCTATATAGATCTTGCATGTGCGTTGGAATTTTTTCGAAATTACTGCGTTCCCCAACAAAAAATACTTTGTTGCTCTTTATTTTATTTGCTATCTATTTATTCAATCTATTACAACTTTCTCCCATGAACGCACCAATTTCTGGCACCGTTACCCAAAAGGGATTGACAACCCCTTTAAAATGTCGGGTTGCGAGTATTTGTTATTTGTGTGCAGGGGCTATTTACGTTGTGTTGCTTGGTTCTCCTACTGGTCCGATAACCTTGGTTTCATATCTGAGTGCAATACCTACTGCCGATGTGCTGCATCATCCCTTCCTCTTTCGGGAAATACTAATGTTGCTTCAAGCGACATCAAAAGGAATTTCTGGCGCCGTTGCCGAGGAGGATCTTCAACATATACCAGGCTCCTAATCACAAATCTCATCTCCTCACAATTTACAATATTTGCCATTTGCCACTCGTTTTCCTCTCCCCCACTTCACAAAAATTTGCCGTTTTATTTGCCCCTCTTTTCCCGTTCGCCGTTTTCTTGTCAGATCTATCCTTTGCTTGCAATCATGAGTGATTTCGATATGGCACCAATAGATGATGGCCTAACTCCTAAGATTGGGCGTACGGGCAATCTGGATGCTAAAACCTTTATCTTGGGGCATGGGAACGTTATGGGAAAAGAACGTATCCAAGAATTTTTCAATTGTGTTGAGAATCTAAGTCTTGATGATGCTCCTATACTTAAAACTACTAGATCTTATGCGTATGCTGTCGGTGTCAAAACCGGCGGATCTCGGGTAGGGGGTCCCGAACTGTGCGTCTAGGCCGGATGGTAACAGGAGGCAGGGACACGATGTTTTACCCAGGTTCGGGCCCTCTTGATGGAGGTAAAACCCTATGTCCTGCTTGATTAATATTGATGATATGGGTAGTACAAGAGTAGATCTACCACGAGATCAGAGAGGCTAAACCCTAGAAGCTAGCCTATGGTATGATTGTATGTTATTCTACGGACTAAAACCCTTCGGTTTATATAGACACCGGAGAGGGTTAGGGTTACACACGGTCGGTTACAAAGGAGGAAATATTCATATCCGTATTGCCTAGCTTGCCTTCCACGCCAAGTAGAGTCCCATCCGGACATGAGACGAAGTCTTCAATCTTGTATCTTCATAGTCCAACAGTCCGGCCAAAGGATATAGTCATGCTGTCTAGAGACCCCCTAATCCAGGACTCCCTCACATGCTATTTCAACACTAGTTCTGAAACTTGAAAGAAAATTTATCTGTACTCATCCTACTTTGCAAAGATTGTTTTTTGAGCTCCGCGTTATAAAGAATCCTAAGGCTAAAAAGTTGACCACTCTCGTTCTTATGAATGA
Source organism: Triticum urartu (assembly GCF_003073215.2). Taxonomy (NCBI): domain Eukaryota; kingdom Viridiplantae; phylum Streptophyta; class Magnoliopsida; order Poales; family Poaceae; genus Triticum; species Triticum urartu. Next base: position 121,482,055 of record NC_053022.1, read on the forward strand.
GTTTGACTATATCATACAGGAAGCTAGGGAAATCTTTGATTTTTATGGTATGAATCGTGAAAAACCTGTGATAGATGAAATTCTTTATAATAGTGACTATGCTTTAAGACATTTTCCTGGGGATAATAAAATCTTTGATGAGAATCTTAAAAAGGAAGTGCCCGTTTTAGATATAATCCAACATGTTTTCAATAATGTTAATCAACATTACTCTTGGATTGTTGCGGGGAATCAAAAATGTTATGATGAACACCAACTTAGGATAATGTGTTTTATGTTGTTTTTACAAAACCCCATGATGAAAACACCTCTAAGAAAGTTAAGGAGAAGGATGACAAAACGCAGATCCTTGCTTTATGCCTACCTAAGGGCGTAAAACTATAGCGCTTGTTGGGAGGCAACCCAATGAATAAAATTTATTTTTGCTTTTTGCTTCCTGTTTTTGAGTGTTAGCACAATTATGCTACTGTTATGATTGTGTTTTTATGTTTTAATTAGTGTTTGTTCCAAGTAAAGCCTTTAGGATATTCTTGGGTGATAGTTGCTTGATCTTGTTGAAAGAACAAAAACTTTTGCTCTCACAAAAATAATTCTCATTTTTTACCAGAGCGCGATAAAATGCCAATTACTTTTGCAGTAGATCAGTATAAAAATTTCTCAGGTCTTCCTATTTTTTAAGAATTTTTGGAGTTACATAAGTATTCGAAACACACAGATTACTATAGACTGTTCTGTTTTTGACAGATTCTGTTTTCTTTGCGTTGTGTGCTTGTTTTGATGGCTCTACGATTTTCTTTGATGAGTTTTTGCCATAGAAAAGTTGGAATACAGTAGATATAATGCAAAAACAAAATATGAATTGGTTTGATACAACACTTATAATAGTGGTTTATTTTCTTATACTAACGGATCTCACGAAGGTTTTGTTGAGTTTTGTGTGATTGAAGTTTTCAAGTTTTGGGTTATCTTATGATGGACGAAGGAATAAGGAGTAAGAAGAGCCTAAGCTTGGGGATGCCCCCGAGTGGCATCCCCTCTTTCTTCTAACGATCATCGGTATTTTACTCGAAGCTATATTTTTATTCGTCACATACAATGTGTTTTGCTTGGAGCGTCTTGTATGATATGAGTCTTTGATTGTTTTATTTTGTGTTTTAAGTCTTGATTCCTTGCTGGACACACCTATTTTAGAGAGCCAAAATTATGTCTTAACTTGTTAGAATTGCTCTCTTGCTTCACTTAGATTTGTTTGAGAGTTAGTAAAATTTTCAAAAATTCTCTCTTGCTTCACTTAAATTAATTTGAGAGAAAGAAAAAATTATGCTCATGATATTCACTTAAATTTTTTTGAGCTTATCAAAAGGAACACATGAAAATTAGTTCCAAAGTGATTGATATCCAAGAAGGATATAATAAAAACTTTCATGGAGATCATTGGATAAAATAAACTTGATTCTTAGTAATAGTTTTGAGATATGATGATGTGATATGTGAGTTATGTTGATGAGTAATTATTCTTTAGTAAGAATATTCGTGTTAAGGTTTGTGATTCCCTATGCAAGCACGAAAGTCAGTAATTATGCAATGAAATTATATCCTACTTATGGTGCATTATTCAGTGTTAATTATGCTTAGTGCTTGCTTATGAGATTATTCGTTTCTTGGTTGGTCACTTCTCAATCTTTTGCTAGCCTTCATTTTGCACTAAGTATGATCTCTACTTATGCATCCAAAAACCTTTAAACCAATTTTGCCTCATGAGTCCACAATACCTACCTATATGCGTTATTCTTTTGCCGTTCTAAGCAAATTTGTATGTGCCATCTCTAATTTTCAAAATAAACTTCTCTTTTGTGTGTTCGTTTCGCTCGCGGAGCGGTGAGGGGTGGCTAATATTTTCCATGCTAGATGTGTTATTCTCACGATGGGTGTTTATTCACTTATCATTGCACGAGAGTAAGGCAAAGGTATTATGGATGCCCAGTCTCAAAATGAAAAATGAATTTACTTTATGTTGTCAAATAATAAATTCCTTGGAAATTGTTGGTATGGAAGGCACCCATGGATACGGTTAGCCATGGAAAGTGAAAGTACGGTGGAAAAAGGAATAAACTTTATTTTTTGTTTGGGAACCACCTATGATATATCTAGCATTGAAAGTGTTGGGAACTCTAAGTCGTTTTCGTTGGTGGGAAGGACACACCTCCCAAATGTTTTTATCTCTAATTTTTTCGCTTTGAGCTCTGGCACCTCTACAAATCCCTACTTTCCTCTGCGAAGGGCCTTTATTTTACATTATGCAATTTTTATTCTGAATTTGAGTCTCCATCTTCTCTTATAAAAGCACCAGCTAGGAGGCACTATGATCGTACTTAAGCATTGGGTGTAGTTAATATGCGAGTGTGTTTCATGAATGGATCAATGATTGAGCATGATGGGCTAGGGATAACTTATTTTAGCATTGATATCTTGAAAGACATGGTTGCTTGTTGATATGCTTGAGTATTTAAGTTATCATGTCAAAACTAGACTATTGCTTTGAACAATATAAAAGTCCAAATGTCCGTGCTATAAAGAAAAGAATATGATATGACATGATAGGCAGCATTCCACATCAAAAAGTCTGTTTTTATCATTTACCTACTCGAGGACGAGTAGGAGTTAAGCTTGGGGATGCTAATACATCTCCAACGTATCTATAATTTTTGATTGTTCCATGCTGTTATATTATCAATCTTGGATGTTCTATAACCATTTTATATCATTTTTTGGTACTGACCTATTGACATAGTGCCAAGTGTCAGTTGCTGTATTTGCATGTTTTTTACATCGTAGAAAATCAATACCAAACGGAGTCCAAATGCCACGAAACTTTATAGAGATTTTTATGGACCAGAAGACACCTAATGGGCCCTGGTTGCGCCTGGGGGGTGCTCCGAGGAGAGCACAACCCACCAGGGTGTGCCAGGAGGCCCAGGCATGCCCTGGTGGGTTGTGCCCACCTCGGGTGCCCTCCGGACCGCCTCTTTGCTGTATAAATACCCCAATATTCCCAAAACTCTAGGGGAGTCATCGAAATATTGATCCAGCTACCGCAGAGTCCAGAACCACCAGATCCAATCTAGACACCATCTCGTATGGGGTTCACCACCTCCATTGGTGCCTCTCCAATGATGTGTGAGTAGTTCTTTGTAGACCTTAGGGTACGTGGTTAGTAGCTAGATGGCTTCCTCTCTCTCGCTGAATTCTTAATACAATGGTCTCTTGGAGATCCATATGATGTAACTCTTTTTGCGGTGTGTTTGTTGGGATCTGGCGAACTTTGAGTTTATGATCAGTTATATATTTTTATATCCATGAAAGTATTTGAGTTTCTTTGATTTCTTTTATGCATGATCTCTTATAGCCTCATATTTTTCCTCTGATATTTGGGTTTTGTTTGGCCAACTTGATCTATTTATCTTGCAATGGGAAAAGGTGCTTTGTAGTGGGTTCGATCTTACGGTGCTTGATCCCAGTGACAGAAGGGGATCTGACATGTATGTGTCGTTGCTACTAAGGATAAAATGATGGGGTCTATCTCTACATAGATAGATCTTGTCTACATCATGTCATCGTTCTCATTGCATTACTACATTTCTCCATGAACTTAATACACTAGATGCATGCTGGATAGCGGTCGATGTGTGGAGTAATAGTAGTAGATGCAGGCAGGAGTCGGTCTACTAATCTTGGACGTGATGCCTATGTAATGATCATTGCCTGGATATCGTCATGATTATTTGAAGTTCTATCAATTGCCCAACAGTAATTTGTTTACCCACCATTTGCTATTTTTCTCGAGAGAAGCCACTAGTGAAACCTACGGCCCCCGGGTCTCTTTCTCATTTTTTTGCCTTTGCGATCTACTTTTCCTTTGCATTTATTTTCAGATCTATTAAACTAAAAATACAAAAATACTTTGCTGCACTTTATTTTATTTTCGATCTATTTATTCAATCTATTACAACTTTCTCCCGTCAACGCACCAATTTCTGGCACCGTTACCCGAAAGGGATTGACAACCCCTTTAACACATCGGGTTGCGAGTATTTGTTATTTGTGTGCAGGTGCTGTTTATGTTGTGTTGCTTAGTTCGAGAACCTTGGTTTCATATCTGAGGGAAATACCTACCGCCGTTGTGCTGCATCATCCCTTCCTCTATGGGGAAATACCGACATAGCTTCAAGCGTCATCAGGTTGGCATAGATTGAGATTAGGATTTGTCACTCCGAGTATCGGAGAGGTATCTCTGGGCCCTGTCGGTAATGCACATCATAATAAGCCTTGCAAGCAATGTGACTAATGAGTTAGTTGCGGGATGATGAATTACGGAATGAGTAAAGAGACTTGCCAGTAATGCTATTGAACTATGTATGGAGACATCGACGATCGAATCTCGGGCAAGTAACATACCGATGACCAAGGGAATAACGTATATTGTCATACTGGTTTGACCGATAAAGATCTTCATACAATATGTGGGAACCAATATGAGCATCCAGGTTCCGCTATTGGTTATTGACCGGAGAGGTGTCTTGGTCATGTCTACATTGTTCTCGAACCCGTAGGGTCTGCACACTTAACGTTCGGTGACGATTTGTATTATATTGGTTATGTGATTTGGTGACCAAATATTGTTTGGAGTCCCGGATGATATCACGGACATGACGAGGAGTCTCGCAGTGGTCGAGAGGTAAAGATTCACATATAGGACGATAGTATTTGGACACCGGAAGTGTTCCGGGGGTACCGGGTACATATCGGGTCACCGGAAGCGGTTCCGGGCAACCCCTGGCAAGCTATATGGCCCTAATGGGCCAAGAGTTGGATAGACCAGCCCCAAAAGGGGCTGGTGCTCCCCATATGAGCCGGCCTAAGTGGAGAAAGGAAAAGGGGAGGAGGAAAGGAAATAGAGGGAATAGGATTCCCCTTTCCTTTCCCCTCTCCCCTCTTTCCTTTCCCCCTCTGGAGAAAACGAAAGGGGGAGGCCGAATTGGACGAGGCCCCCAAGTAGGATTCCTCTTACTTGGGGCACCCCATGGCTGTCCCCCTCCCCTCCCACCTATATATATGTGGGGAGGGGCGCCTAGAACACACAGAAACAACTGTTAGCCGTGTGCGGTGCCCCCTCCACAGTTTACTCCTCTGGTCATATTGTCGTAGTGCTTAGGCGAAGCCCTACGCGGATCACTTCACCATCACCGTCACCACACCATCGTGCTGACTAAACTCTTCCTCGACACTTTCCTGGATCAAGAGTCCAAGGGACGTCATTGAGCTGAACGTGTGCAGAACTCGGAGGTGTCGTACATCTGGTGCTTGATCGATCGGAACGAGAAGAAGTTCGACTACATCAACCGCGTTGTCAAACGCTTCCGCTTTCGGTCTACGAAGGTACGTGGACACACTCTCCCCTTCTCATTGCTATGCATCTCCTAGAAAGATCTTGCATGAGCGTAGGTATTTTTTTGAAATTGCATGCTATGTTCCCCAACAGTGCCATCAGAGCCAAGTCTATGCATTGATGATATGCATGAGTAGAACACAAAGACTTGTCAACGATAATAGTCATACTACTTACCACTAACGTCTTATTTTGATTCGGCGGTATTGTTGGATGAAGCGGCCCGGACCAACCTTACATGACCAGTTCATGAGATCGGTTCCACCGACAGACATGCAACTTGTTTTGCATAAAGGTGGCTGGCGGGTGTCTGTTTCTCCAACTTTAGTTGAATCGAATTTGACTACGGTCGGTTCTTGTTGAAGGTTAATACAGCACACTTGACGAAAAATCGTCATGGTTTTCATGCGTAGGTAAGAACAGTTCTTGCTAGAAGCCCGTAGCAGCCACGTAAAACTTGCAACAACAAAGTAGAGGATGTCTAACTTGTTTTTGCAGGGCTTATTGTGATATGATATGGTCAAGACATGATATGATATAAGTTATTGTATGAGATGATCATGTTTTGTAAAAGTTATCGGAAACTGGCAGAGCCTTATGGTTGTCACTTTATTGTATGAAATGCAATCGCTATGTAATTGCTTTACTTTATCACTATGTGTTAGCAATAGTTGTAGAAGCAATAGTTGGCAAGACGACAATGACGCTACGATGGAGATCAAGGTGTCAAGCCGGTGACGACGGAGATCATGACGGTGCTTTGGAGATGGAGATCAAAGGCACAAAATGATGATGGTCATATCATGTCACATATTTTGATTGCATGTGATGTTTATCTTGTGTGCATCTTATTTTGCTTAGTATGGCAGTAGCATTATAAGATGATCCCTCACTAACAAAGTATAAGTGTTCTCCCTGAGTATGCACTGTTGCAACAGTTCGTCGTGCTGAGACACCATGTGATGATTGGGGTGTGATGAGCTCTACGTTCACATACAATAGGTGCAAGACAGTTTTGCACATGCGGAATACTCGGGTTAAACTTGATGAGCCTAGCATGTATAGACATGGCCTCGGAACACTGAGACTGAATGGTCGAACGTGAATCATATAGTAGATATGATCAACATAGAGATGTTCACCATTGAAAACTACTCCATCTCACGTGATGATCGGACATGCTTTAGTTGATATGGATCACGTGATCATTTAGATGACTCGGGGGATGTCTATCTAAGTGGAGTTCTTAAGTAATATGATTAATTGAACTTAATTTATCATGAACTTAGTCCGGATAGTATTTGCATATCTGTGTTGTAGATCAATAGCTCGCGTATGGCTCCCCTATTTTATTTTTGATATGTTCCTAGAGAAAACTAAGTTGAAAGATGATAGTAGCAATGATGCGGACTAGATTCGTGATCTGAGGATTATCCTCATTGCTGCATAGAAGAATCATGTCCTTAATGCACCACTAGGTGACAAACCTGTTGCAGGAGCAGATGCAGACGTTATGAACGTTTTGCAAGCTTGGTATGACGACTACTTGATAGTTTAGTGCACCATGCTTTACGGCTTAGAAGCAGGACTTCAAAAATGTTTTGAATGCCATGGGGCATATGAGATGTTCCAAGAACTAAAATTGGTATTTTAGACTCATGCCCATGTCGAGAGGTATGAGACCTCTCACAAGTACTTTGCCTACAAAATGGAGGATAGTAGCTCAAGTAGTGAGCATGTGCTCAGAATGTCTGGGTACTTCAACCGCTTGAATCAAGTGGGAGTTAATCTTCCAGATAAGATAATGATTGGCAGAGTTCTCTAGTCACTATCACCAAGTTACTAGAACTTCGTGATGAACTATAATATGAAAGGGATGAAGAAAACGATTCCCAAGCTCTTCACGATGTTGAAATCAGCGAAGGTAGAAATCAAGAAATAGCATCAAGTGTTGATGGTTAACAAGGCCACTAGTTTCAAGAAAAAGGGCAAGGGAAAGAAAGGCAAACTTCAAAAAGAATGGCAAGAAAGTTGCCACTCCCATGAAGAAGCCCAAAGCTAGGCCCAAGCCTGAAACTGAGTGCTTCTACTACAAAGGAAATGTTCACTAGGAGTGGAACTGCCCTATATACTTGGCGGATAAGAAGGATGGCAAGGCGAACAAAGGTATAGTTGATATACATGTTATTGATGTGTACTTTACTAGTCTTTATAGCAACCCCTTGGTATTTGATACTAGTTCAGTTGCTAAGAGTAGTAACTCGAAACAGGAGTTGCAATAAACAGAGATTAGTTAAGGGCGAGGTGACGATGTGTGTTGGAAGTGATTCCAAGGTTGATAAGATCACCAACGCACACTCCCTTTACTTTCGGGATTAGTGTTGAACCTAAAACAAATGTTATTTGGTGTTTGCGTTGAGAATGTATATGATTGGATCATGTTTATTGCAATACGGTTATTCACTTAAGTCAAAGAATAATTGTGTGGGCGTTCTGGGAACGGGGGTCCCCAGACTTGCCTGCATGCGGCCCATGGTGTGGCTCTGCGAGCGGGCCCGTACGGCCCATTTTCACCAACAAGGACTCAAGACCCTCGCGAGGGGCCAAGCCTCGCGAGGCTAGCGACATAAGACCTCCTCAGGAGCGGCCTCACCAGGCTGGCTCGCGAGGCGCGAAGAGTTCAAGCCTAGGCGAACCTCGCGAGGTTCTAGTGACGTGAGCCATGACGACCAAGGCCAGGCGGGCGCCAGTGCACACAGTGTCCTTGTTTCCTCTTCGGTGCTAAGGAAGCAGGCGCAGGCGCGGAGTACTAAGGCGTCAAGCAAAGATTTCCATATCAGTGCAACAAGACCAAGACCAGAAGGACGACAAGACGGAGGTCATCGTGGAGCCCAAGACGGCGTCACCACCAGGGCCCCTATAAATAGGACTAGCCACCACCGTAGCTAGGGGATCGATCAATCGGTGTGGCCAAGAGAGACCAGGACAACCACAAGTTCACCAAGCACAAGAACACCTCTCCTCAGGAGGTTGTTCTTCCTCTTGTACTATTCACCCTTAGCCCAAGAGGCAATCCACCACACCACACTGTAGTAGGGTATTACACCACAATGGTGGCCCCGACCAGTATAAATCTTGTGTCCTTTGTGTTGCGAGTTCGTCGAGTTAGTTCATAAGATCTTAGCTGAGTTAGGATGTGGATTGATAGGGGGGAGATCTTCGCGCGCACCCCAGTGTTCGAACCTTGAGGGTTTGCCGAAACCCGTGATCCGACATTTGGCGTGCCAGGTAGGGGTGCACCGAAGCTTCCCTTTCGTCGCTCCGGGTCCCGTCGTCTCATCGTCTCCATGTCGGACGCTCTCTGTGCTCGCGCTCAGCGTTGGTCTTCCCTCGCCGCCCGCGTTGCTCAGACGGCTCCCGTCGGTGGGCCGCCCCATCGTTCTCCGTCGCCTGCCGCCAACGCCGCCACCGGCCCGACGGGGAATGAGCAGCAAGCATCCTTGCTGCACCCTTCGGTGCGGCGGGACGGCCGCACCGCCACTCCATCACTGACCCCGGCCGGTTCGTCGTCCCACGCTCGTCGCGCTCCCGTGGACGCGCAGGCCGCTCTGTGCATGGCGCGCGAGCTCCTGTGCTATCGTCCAATCGATGACCTCTACAAGGACTGGCTCGACCGCATCACCGAGCTTGTCAGCGCCGCAGGGGGCTCCCCTGCGCCGTCCCTCTCGCCACCCGCCCTCCGCCAGCCGCGGGCGGCATGGCCCACGAAGAGCCTCCACCACCTCTACCTCAAGACGGACTCTTGGCGCCCAGGCGTGCGGCCCCACGGCGCGACCTGCAATGTCCGGCGCCCGCGCAAGAAGAAAGAAGCTGCCAAGAAGTCCCTCGACCGCGAGAAAATGCCCCCATGCTCCCTGCATCACCAAGGCAAAACCGCGTGCCACCCGCGGCGGCGGTGCACGGACCCTATCAAGGACAAGTTCTCCACCAGCGCAGAGTCCCGGTGACCACGGCAGGCTGCCGCGCCTTCACCCCTGAGCTACGTAGCGTCGCTTGGCCGGGCAAGTTCAAGCAGGATCTGCCACCTCGCTACGACGGCACCCCCGACCCCGCGGAGTTCCTGCAGCTCTACGAGCTGAGCAACAAGGCAGCCAACAGCGACGAGAAAGTCATAGCGAACTGGTTTCCCATGGCTCTCAAGGATGGTGCCCGCTCCTGGCTCCTGAATCTGCCTCCAAGCTCGATCTCCTCCTGGGACGAGATGCGCGACCGTTTCGTCGCCAACTTCTAGGGCACTTGCGACTGCCCACTGGCTGCGGGTGACCTGCGCTGCGTCAAGCAATAACCAGGAGAGACCCTCCAGAAGTACATCTAGCACTTCAGCAACGTTCGCCTCAAGATCCCCAAGGTGACGGACGAGGCCATCATCTCTGCGTTCTCCGATGGCGTCCGCGATGTCAAGATGAAGGAGGAGCTTGCCATCCATGAGGAGCTGTGCACATCTCTGGAGCTGTTCAACCTATCGACCAAGTGCGCAAGAGCTGAGGAGGGGCGCCTCTCCCTCCTCGAGCTCCCGGCTGCGAACCCAGAGGAGAAGAAAGCCAAGGCCAAAGATGTGAAGCACAAGGGAGCAGCTGTGCTCGCGGCGGAGCTGGACACAAAGCGCGGTAGGGACCAGCCCGAGTCATCTAAGAGCAGCCGACCGTTCTGCGCCTTCCATAAACTGCATAGCCACAACACCAGCGATTGTTAAGAGCTCAGAGCCATTCGAGAAGGACGCTTCGGTCGACATCCCGAGCGCAATGACCGGGGCTATGGCCGAGGAGGACGTGGTGGCGGACGTTGGGATGACCGTGGCCCATGCCAGGAGTGGCGCGACCGGCCTCGTGAGGACCACTGGCAGGATCAACCTCGCGAGGGCACCTAGAGGGATCAGCCTCGTGAGGATCGTCCTCAGGGCAATGCCGGTCTCCCTCCACTGCCGCCACCACCAAGAAGGAATGATGACCACCACCAAGACAAGGGGGATGGGGGCTTCCAGGAGCCGCGTGCCATCGCCTGCATCTTGGGCAGAGCTCAAGCCCCAGCCTCGCAGCGTATCTTCAAGCAGTTTGCTCATGAGGTGAACACAATCCTTCCCAAGCTCGAGGCCACGCGCCCGCTCAGGTGGTCCCAGTGCGCCATCACGTTCAGCTCAGCGGACTAGCTCAAGTGCGGGCTACTGCCGGCGTCCTCCCGATGCTTTGTGCACCCGTCATCAGCAACGTGCAAGTCACCAAGACCCTCATCGACGGTGGCGTAGGGCTCAACATCCTCTCCTTCGAGACGTTCGACAGCCTCCAAGTGCCATATGATCAGCTTCAGCCCACCAAGCCTTTCTCAGGAGTGACCGACGGTTCCACCACGCCGATCGGTCAGGTCCGCCTCCCAGTCACCTTCGAACAGTGCAACAACTACCGCACCGAGCTCATCGACATCGACATCGCCCACATCCATTTGCCATACAATGCCATCCTTGGGTATCCGGCCCTGGCCAAGTTCATGGCCGTAACGCACCATGGCTACAACGTCCTCAAGATGCTAGGAAGCGGCGGGATCATCACAGTCCCTGCGAAGAATTAGATGCGGCGTGCTCCCTCAAGCGCGCCTTCCAAGCAGCGTCAATCGAAGACCGCGGCAGCAATGCAGCTCGGTACCCTCCTGAGGTCGTCCCCAAGAAGAAGCAGCAACTCCGTGCCAGACCTCAGGAGGGCAACGCCGCGAGTGGCACCTCGTCAGGATCAGTGCCCGTGCCTGGGGCGCCTCTCTCTATCGCATAGGAAGGCGCACCTGGCGCCCTCCTCGGACAGGGCTCAAGGGCTCTCTTCTGGAGGGCCTCAGACCTTGCCAACGTCATGAGGGAGGCGCTCGGGCACCACTTGGAGGCGTGTTTCACAACACGTCTCCTTCAGGAGGACACTAGGCAAGGAGCGCCTGGTGCTCAAGAGTTCATCACCAAGGTATCTCAGGAGCTTCAGGAAGCAAGAGCAATACACGGTGACCGCCGCCTACCTGGCGCTGCTCCCCACCCAGGCGAGGGCGGTGAGCTGCACGTTTGCATCGACATACTAGGGCTCAACCGAGCCGCATCTCAGGAGCGCTTCTGGCCTTCGCGTGTCGGGCGCTGCGAAGGTCCACCTCACAACTATGTTCGCATGTCGTTCGGCTTGCCGGGCATGGCAGCTGCCTTCCATCACAACCTGCGGAGCGTCATGGCAGGTCAGGAGGCCAGGCACCATGCAGTCCTGGCGGAGATGGAGACGGCCCTCAAGGAACCGCCGGGACCCCCAGAGCCTCTCGAGGCTCAGGGCCCCGGTGGCTCATGAGGGGCAACCCCTTCGCCGCGTACCTTCAGCTACCTCAACACCCATTCATCAACGGAACCAGGTGACATTTTCCAAGTTCATTTAGCTGGGAGTGCCCAGGGGGGCTGCATTATTCCCAGGCCGCGTGGGTCCGTCCCTGTGGCATGTATCTTTCCTTGTTTATGTCTTTAGCTTACCTTGCTGGGGGCGCCCCTCGGGATGCATCATCTCCAAGCCGCTCGGGCCGGACCCAGTGGCGCCTATCGTTTATGCATTTACCTGAGCTAGATTGCCTTTCATGCTTAATCTATCTATGACTATCACCTGCTTGATTGTCGCCCATCGCGGGTGCCGGGCGCCGGTCGTCTTTCTTCAGGACCCTTCGCGTGAGAGGATTAGGCACAGCGTCTTTGCTCGCGCCCATCCCTACAGCGTTGATAAATCCAACGACCGAGCTCTGTCTTGCAGGCCGGCCCCGCTCACGTCACCTCCTGGGGCCGTTGGTGCTTGGCTTTCTCACGCGATAACCTCAGGAGATTCGTTCGGCGCAGGTTGTCTAACCACCTCGCAGGACTAAGACAGTGAACAAGAATCAAGACCAGGCGCAACCCGCCTTGGGGTAGGGCCTCGTGAGTCCCGCGCTGGCTCACGAGTGCCTAGACACACTTCGTCTAGCCCTGTCGTGCAAGCCACATGTCAGGGCGGGGCTGTACACGCCCCGGGGGCTCTCCGCAGCAGGGAGCCCCCTCCCACATACCGAAGGCGAATCGGCAATCACCACGGCGATCGGTGCACTCCCTCGCGTTAACTTGCAGAAACTTCCTGAAGGCTACGGCAGGCGGTACCGCAGACTCTCCCTCTTCTCTCATGCGATTCGCTTGCGCGTTAAAAGGGGTGCTCCTGAGCATCACATATCAGGAGCTCTTACTGGCTCTCTAGCCCTCACCGCCTGGCCTTGACCATGGCACGCGACCTGGCAAACCATCAGTAGCTGAGCTCGCTCGAGGGCCGGGACCTGAGGACGTAAATCACCAAGAAGAACATGGAGAGGAAAGGGAGGCCCGCGCGAGTCTGACCTAGCTACTCAGCAGCGGCCGACGCCCAAGCCTGGCGTCTTGCAAGGAACCGACCCCAGATTGCCAAGATAAGTTTCGCGCTCAATCAACCGCTACAGCGCAGAGTTCTCATTTGTGTAGCCCCGCTGCGGTGACGTAGTCTCCCTCTCCTACCTCTCGGCAGTCACTTGCACGCCAAAGGGGACCTCCTGAGCATCGTGTCTCAGGGGCTCTTACTGGACCTCGGGCCGCTCACCTCCTGGCCTTGACCACGGCACGCGAACTGGCATACCAGCGACGGCTGAAGCCTGCCTGGGGACCGGGACCTGTCAGCGTACAGCACCACGCCGTCGCGAGGTTGGAAAGGGGAAACCGAGCCGGAATGGAGCACGCACACGCACAATTTCATAATAAGGATAATGTCAACAAAGGACGCTACAGATGCCTTACACGCCCTAGCGGGGTCCATTTTTTGATTCCTCGCAGGGAACAAAAGAGAAGAACCTAGGGAGTCCTAACTACGCGTACCCCTATGGATGATGCCATCATCAACAGTGGGCCACCAGGGGCCGGTGCCAACCTCGTCCAGAACAGCGGCGGCGGCGGCCTGACGCTACAGCCCTGCTCCGGGCTCGGCGAGAGCTTGGGGGCACATAGATGTCGTCGCTCGTCTCCGGAGTCTCGTAAAGCTCGGGAGAGTCGCTGGACCACCAGGAGTCGCCGCTGTTGCTGGAGGAGCTGCGGGCTAGGCCTGCGGCAGGCCCAGCGCCCGCCGCAGCATCGTCCTGGCGACCTCCTTCAGGGCAGCACTCTGGGCAGCGGCCTTTCTCGTCGAATACCTTGAAGAACAGCACGGAGGTGCCTTCGTACTCGAAGTGGATCGCGAGGGCGCCCTGCGCGCGGCAGACTCGAGCAATCTCGCCCTAGCCTCGGGTCATGAAGATCTTCCTGGAGGCAACGGCTCCAATCTCCGCTCCAGTCGCTGGGGCGTCGTAGTCGTTGTGTTGCAGCCAAAGCTCGCGAGGGCCCATCAGCGGCATCTCGGTGGCGAAGAACTGCAGGAGGCAAATCCAGGTGCTCGGGGGCATCGCCGCCCATATCACGAACTTGCACGAGGAGTCCGTCGCATGGACCCCTGGGGCGACAGCGTGCGCCTCCACGGCACGGTGGCCACGGCCCTGGCACAGGCGGCGACGCTCGTCGCTCCTCCCTCCGGAACCATCGGCACAAGCATACAAGGGCAGCGGGTACCCAGGCGGCGGCCTTTCGTACCAAGGAAGCGACACCACCAGCCTCACTACCGGAGATGGGACCTCCTCTTCTTTGGCGGGAGCAGCTAATGCCCCGTGAGGGGAGCCTTGCCCTTCTCTGCGGCCGAGAACCTCCGAATCGGTGCCATCACTGCACCAGAGAGGAGTGGAGCGAGGAAGGAGAAGAAGCGGGAGAGGCAGAGGAGAGACTGGTGATGGGGCTCCGCCCCCACCTCCCATTTATAGCCAACGGGAGGCCAACCGCCGGCCTCCATGATCTAAGGTAATAATGATGGATTTCCCTTGCATGCAGCAGGGACTCGTCAAGTCGGGCAGTTGCCGAGGCAGCGTGGGGAAGCGGAGACGCCCACGTCCAATCAATCGCCACGCGTCGACCAAGGCCGCAGGCTATTGGGGCCCGTGGCGCTCCGCACTTGGCCTTTGGCTTTGCCTCGAAGCCAAGCCCGAGCGCGCCTTGGGCCCGGGGGCTACTGTCGGCATTCTGGGAATAGGGGTCCCCAGACTTGCCTACCTGCAGCGCACGGCGTGGCTCTGCGAGCGGGCCCGTACGACCCATCTTCACCAGCAAGGACTCAAGACCCTCGCGAGGGGCCAAGCCTCGCGAGGCGAGCAACACAAGACCTCCTCAGGAGCGGCCTCACTAGGCTGGCTCGCGAGGGGCAGAGAGTTCAAGGCAATGCGAACCTAGCGAGGTTCTAGTGACGTGAGCCATGACGACCAAAGCCAGGCGGGCGCCAGCGCGCATAGTGTCCTTGTTTCCTCTTCGGTGCTAAGGAACCAGGCGCAGGCGCAGAGTACCGAGGCGTCAAGCAAAGGTTTCTATATGAGTGCAACAAGACCAAGACCAGAAGGATGGCAAGACGGAGGTCACCATGGAGCCCAAGACAGCGTCACCACCAGAGCCTTTGGCAAGAGAAGACTGCTTTTGTCGGGATAAGCTGTACTAGCTGTCCCCTTTCAAATTGGCCGCTGTTGGCTCCCTTCCTGCACAATATTTGGGGAGAGGACCAGGGCCCCTATAAATAGGACTAGCCACCACCATAGCTAGGGGATCCATCAATCGGTCTAGCCAAGAGAGACCAGGACAACCACAAGTTCACCAAGCACAAGAACACCTCTCCTCAGGAGGCTATTCTTCCTCTTGTACTATTCACCCTCAGCCCAAGAGGCAATCCACCACACCACACTGGAGTAGGGTATTACACCACAACGGTGGCCCGAACCAGTATAAATCTTGTGTCCTTTGTGTTGCGAGTTCGTCGAGTTAGTTCGTAAGATCTTAGCTGAGTTACGACATGGATCGGTAGGGGGGAGATCTTCGCGCGCACCCCAGTGTTCGAACCTTGAGGGTTTGCCGGAACCCGTGATCCGACAAATTGTTGTTCTATTTACATGAATAAAACCTTCTATGGTCATACACTCAATATAAATGGTTTATTGAATCTCGATCATGGTGATACACATACTCATAATATTGATGCCAAAAGATACATAGTTGATAATGATAGTGCAACATATTTGTGGCACTGCCGTTTAGGTCATATTGGTGTAAAGCGCATAAAGAAACTCCATGCGGATGGACTTTCGGAATCACTTGATTATGAATCATTTGATGATTGCGAACCATGCCTCATGGGCAAGATGACTAAAACTCCGTTCTCCGGAATAATGGAGCGAGCCACTGACTTATTGGAAATAATACATACCGATGTATGTGGTCCAATGAGTGCTAAGGCTCGCGGCGGGTATCATTACTTTCTAACCTTCATAGATGATTTGAGTAGATATGGGTATATCTACTTAATGAAACACAAGTCTGAAACATTTGAAAAATTCAAAGAATTTCAGAGTGAAGTGGAGAATCATCGTAACAAGAAAATAAAGTTTCTACGAGCTGATCGCAGGGGAGAATATTTGAGTTATGAGTTTGGCCTTCATTTAAAACAATGTGGAATAGTTTCACAACTCACGCCAACTGGAACACCACAACGTAATGGTGTGTCCGAACGTCATAACCGTACTTTATTAGATATGGTGTGATCTATGATGTCTCTTAGCGATTTACCACTATCATTTTGGGGTTATGCATTAGAGACAGCTGCATTCACGTTAAATAGGGCACCGTCTAAATCCGTTGAGACGACACCGTATGAACTGTGGTTTGGCAAGAAACCTAAGTTGTCGTTTCTTAAAGTTTGGGGTTGCGATGCTTATGTGAAAAAGCTTCAACCTGATAAGCTTGAACTCAAATCGGAGATGTGCATCTTCATAGGATACCCAAAAGAAACTGTTGGGTACACCTTCTATCACAGATCTGAAGGCAAGATCTTTGTTGCTAAGGATGGATCCTTTCTAGAGAAGGAGTTTCTCTCGAAAGAAGTGAGTGGGAGAAAAGTAGAACTTGATGAGATAATTGTACCTTCTATCGAATCGAAAAGTAGCTCATCACAGAAATCAGTTCCAGTGATGCTTACACCAACTAGAGAGGAAGCTCATGATAGTGATCATGAAACTTCACTCGAGTTACTACCGAACCTCGTAGGTCAACCAGAGCACGCTCCGCACCTAAGTGGTACGGTAATCCTGTTCTGGAAGTCATGTTACTAGACCATGACGAACCTATGAACTATGAGGAAGAGATGATGAGCCCAGATTCTGATAAATGGCTTGAGGCCATGAAATCTGAGATAGGATCCATTTTTGAGAACAAAGTGTGGACTTTGGTGGACTTTCCCATGATCGGCAAGCCATTAAGAATAAATGGATCTTCAAGAGGAAGATGGACGCTGATGATAGTGTTACTATCTACAAAGGTCGACTTGTCGCAAAATGTTTTTGACAAGTTCAAAGTGTTGACTGCGATGAGATTTTCTCACTCGTAGCGATGCTTAAGTCTGTCTGAATCATGTTAGCAATTGCCGCATTTTATGAAATCTGGCAAATGGATGTCAAAATTGCATTCCTTAATGGATATCTTAAAGAAGAGTTGTATATGATGCAACCAGAAGGTTATGTCGATCCTAAAGGTGCTAACAAAGTGTGCAAACTCAAGTGATCCATTTATGGACTGGTGCAAGCATCTCAGACTTGGAATATACGCTTTGATAAGGTGATCAAAGCATATGGTTTTATACAGACTTGAATTGAAGTTTGTATTTACAAGAAAGTAAGTGGGAGCTCTATAGCATTTCTAATATTATATGTGGATGACATATTGTTGATTGCAAATGATATAGAATTTCTGGATAGCATAAAAGGATAATTGAATAAAAATTTTTCAATAAAAGACCTCGGTGAAGATGCTTATATATTGAGCATCAAGATCTATAGAGATAGATCAAGACGCTAGATAGGACTTTCACAAAGCACATACCTTGACATAATTTTGAAGGTTCAAAATGGATCAGTCAAAGAAAGGGTTCTTACCTGTGTTACAAGGTGTAAAGTTAAGTAAGCCTCAAAACCCGACCACGACAGAATATATGGAGAGAACGAAAGTCATTCCCAATGCCTCAGTCATAGGTTATATAAAGTATGCTATGCTATGTACCAGACCTATTGTATACCTTGCCATGAGTTTGGCAAGGGAGTACAGTAGTGATCTAGGAATAGATCTCTAGACAACGGTCAAAATTACCTTAGGTACCTAAAGAGGACTAAGGAAATGTTTCTCAGTTATGGAGGTGATAAAGAGTTTGTCGTAAAGAGTTACATCGATGCAAGCTTTGACACCGATCTGGATGACTCTGAGTATCGATCTGGATACATATTGAAAGTGGGAGCAATTAGCTACAGTAGCTCCATGCAGAGCATTGTAGACATAAAAAATTGCAAAATGCATACGGATCTGAATATGACAGACCCGTTGACTAAACTTCTCTCACAGGAAAAACATGATCACACCTTAGTACTCTTTGGTTGTTAATCACATGGCGATGTAAACTAGATTATTGACTCTAGTAAACCCTTTGGGTGTTGGTCACATCGCGATGTGAACTATGGGTGTTAATCACATGACGATGTGAACTATTGGTGTTAAATCACATGGCGATGTGAACTAGATTATTGACTCTAGTGCAAGTGGGAGACTGAAGGAAAAATGCCCTAGAGGCAATAATAAAGTTGTTATTTTATATTTCCTTATATCATGATAAATGTTTATTATTCATTCTAGAATTGTATTAAATGGAAACTTGATACATGTGTGGATACATAGACAAAACATCGTGTCCCTAGTAAGCCTCTACTAGACTAGCTCGTTAATCAAATATGGTTAAGTTTCCTAACCATGGACATGTGTTGTCATTCGATGAACGGGATCACATCATTAGGAGAATGGTGTGATGGACAAGACCCATCTGTTAGCTTAGCATAATGATCGTTAAGTTTTATTGCTATTGCTTTCTTCATGTCATATACATATTCCTTTGACTATGAGATTGTGCAACTCCTGGATACCGGAGGAATACCTTATGTGCTATCAAACATCACAATGTAACTGGGTGATTATAAATATGCTCTATAGGTATCTCCGAAGGTGTTTGTTGGGTTGGCATAGATCAAGATTAGGATTTCTCACTCCGAGTATGGGAGAGGTATCTCTGGGCCCTCTCGGTAATGCACATCATAATAAGCCTTACAAGCAATGTGACTAATGAGTTAGTTGCAGGATGATGCATTACGGAACAAGTTTAGAGACTTGCCGGTAATGATATCGAACTAGGTATGGAGATACCGACGATCGAATCTCAGTCAAGTAACATACTGATAACAAAGGGAATAACGCATGTTCTCATAACGGTTTGACCGATAAAGATCTTCGTAGAATATGTGGGAACCAATATGAGCATCCAGGTTCCTCTATTGGTTATTGACCTGAGAGGTGTCTCGATCATGTCTACATAGTTCTTGAACCCGTAGGGTCCACATGCTTAACTCTTGATGACGATTTATACTATATGAGTTATGTGATTTGGTGACCGAATGTTGTTCAGAGTCCCGGATTAGATCACAGACATGATAAGGAGTCTCGAAATGGTCGAGAGGTAAATATTCATATATAGGACGATAGTATTTGGACACCAAAAGTGTTCCCGGGGTACCAGGTATGTATCGGGTCACCGGAAAGGGTTCCGGGCACCCCCCCCCCCGACAAAGATATGGGCCTTATTGGGCTAAGGGAAGGAAAGACCAGCCCCTAGTGGGCTGGTGTGCCCCCATATGAGCCGGCCTAAGTGGAGAAAGGAAAGGGGAGGAGGAAAGGAAATAGAGGGAATAGGATTCCCCCTTCCTTTCCCCTCTCCCCTCTTTCCTTCCCCCCTCCGGAGAAAAGGAAAGGGGGAGGCCGAATTCGAGGAGCCCCAGAAGTAGGATTCCTCCTACTTGGGGCGCCCCATGGATGTCCCCCTCCCCCTCCCACCTATATATATGTGGGGAGGGGGTGCTTAGAACACACAGAAAGAACTTTTAGCCATGTGCGGCGCCCCCCTCCACAGTTTACTCCTCCGGTCATATTGTTGTAGTGCTTAGGCGAAGCCCTGTGCAGATCATTTCACCATCACCGTCACCACACCATCGTGTTGACGAAACTCTCCCTCGACACTTTGCTGGATCAAGAGTTCGAGGGACGTCATCGAGCTGAATGTGTGCAGAACTCAGAGGTGACGTACGTTCGGTGCTTGATCAGTCGGAACGAGAAGAAGTTCGACTACATCAACTGCGTTGTCAAACGCTTCCGCTTTTGGTCTATGAGGGTACGTGGACACACTCTCCCCTTCTCATTGCTATGCATCTACTAGATAGATCTTGCGTGAGCGTAGGAATTTTTTTGAAATTGCATGCTATGTTCCCCAATGTGTGAGATGTCTGGCTGGCTGTGTTGCCGCGCTAAGTAGGTCCATTTATGCACTACGAGATTTGAAAACCTACCTTCCCTCTGCACCAATCTTGGTCGCGCCTAAGCCACAAGAGTCATTGTTGCTATATTTGATATCAATGAATTAAGTGGTTAGTGTTGCCTTGGTGGGCAGAGGGAAGTGGATAGAGAGGAAACCAATACAGCCAGGCCACCTAGTGATGAATCAAACCTGTCCTTGGCAAGCCCAGATGTGGATGGTAGGGAGGGGCCACAAGCAGATGCTGGCAATCAAAGGGCGTTAGCAAGGAAGAAGATGGTGCAATGACCAGTTTACTTTGTCAGCTCCCTCCTATAGGGGGCTAGGTCAAAGTACTCTGGGGTGCAAAAATTGATCTTCAGCCTTCTTATGGCCTCGAGCTCGAGGAAGCTACACAATTATTTCCAAGCTCACAAGATCACAGTTCTGACTTACCTTCTGTTACATCTTATTCGGAGGAACCCCAAAGCTACCAACAGGATAGTAGAGTGGGCACTAGAATTTTCATTCTTTGCTTTCAAGTTTGAAAGCACGGTGACTATCCAAAGCAGGGCACTGGCAGAATTTATTGAAGAATGGACACCAACACATGATGAAGAAGTTCAGGAAACAACTCTTGCTGGTAGGGAGACCCTTAAGGAGTGGGTAATGTACTTTGATGGAGCTTTCTCACTGCAAGGCGCTGGAGCTGGAGTGCTACTTTTTGCACCCACCAGAGAGCACCTCCAGATGCACTTTCCCAGGGAGGATGCTACCAACAACACAACAAAGTATGAAGGGCTACTTGCCGGCCTCATGATTGCGATAGAGCTGGAGATAAAGAAGCTAATCATCTGTGGTGATTCTTAGCTTGTTGTCAAGCAAGTAAATAAAGATTATCAGAGCCCACTGATAGAGGCATATGTGGAAGAATTAAGAAGGTTGGAGGAGCATGTTGATGGGCTGCAAGAAGAACATGCACCCTGTGCAGAGAATAACATTACTGACCACCTGTCAAAGTGCGCTGCTCAGAAGGTTCCTATGGAACTAGGTACTTTTGTACTCCATCTGACTCAACCGTCAGTTTCCTCGTCAGCGTTGACCAGAAAAAGAAGAAAACTCAACACCGACAAACATTTCACGACAGAGCTCCCTAGAGCCACTAGTGAGAAGGTTGCCGGGGGAGGCCCTACGGTAGTTGATGAGCTGCATTCTCCAACAGAGCCTCGAGCTCTCGCTGTTGAGGCTAGGGATCCCACGGCAGAAGAGATGCCTTTAGTCCTCGTCGTCGAGCGTCAAGCTGTGGCATGGGCGCAACATATAGTCCAATTCTTGCAAACTGGAGAACTTCTCGATGACCCAGAGGAATCTAAAAAAGTGGCTCGCCAATCAAGTATGCACATGTTTCTAGATGACACTCTATACAGAAAGAGGCCAAATGGTGTGAAGTTGAAGTGCATCAGTCAAGAAGATGGACTAATGTTGTTGGCAGAGATACATGGAGGAGCGTGTCGCTCGCATTTGTGATCAAGAGCACTTGTCAGGAAAGCTTTTCGGCAAGGATTCTATTGGCCCACCACCCTCCGAGAGACAACTATGCTCATCAGAGTAAGTGTGAAGCATGCAGTTTCATTCCAAGAATATTCATCAACCTGCCCATGCCCTTCCAACAATCCATTTATCTTGGCCTTTCATGGTCTGGGGGCTCGACATATTGGGCCCCTTTCCCCATGCCAACAGATGCTTTGAATTCTTGTACGTGGCAATCGACAAGTTTACAAAGTGGCCTGAGGTGGAGCCAGTGAGGAAGGTGACTGCGCAATCAGCTATCAAGTTCTTTAAATGATTGGTGTGCCGTTTTCGGGTGCCCAACAGAGTGACCACCGACAACGGCACCCAATTCACAAGTTGTGCCTTCATGCAATACATCTAGAGCCTTGGAAGCAAGGTGTCTTTCGCTTTTGTTGCCCATCCCAAGAGCAACGGACAAGCCAAAAGGATGAACGCTGAAGTGCTGCGACGGTTCAAGACAAGAACTTTCGATAAACTGCGAAAATGCGGCAAGCGCTGGGTTGATGAGTTGCCGGTGGTTCTTTGGTCAATCAGAACGACACTAAATCGAGCTACTGGCCAGACTCCCTTCTCCTTGGTATATGGTGCAGAAGCAGTGCTCCTCACGAAACTCATATACGGGTCACCTCGAGTACTTGCCTACGATGAAGTAGCGCAAGAGCAGTTGCGGCATGACGATGCCGCGCTACTTGAGGAAGATCATCTCCGGGCAGCTGTACATGCTGCACAATACCAGCAAGCCCTACGTCGCTATCACAGCTGCAGAGTTCACGCCTAGATCCTTGAGGAAGGTGACCTTGTCCTTAGGCGTGTTCAGTCTGCCAAGGGTGCAAACAAGTTGACACCAAACTGGGAAGGCCCTTACCGGGTAGTACGTGTCACCAGACTTGGCGCAGTCCGTCTAGAGACCGAAGATGGCATCCCAATGCAAAACTCATGGAATATTGAGCATCTTCGTAAGTTCTACCCATAAGGCGTTGTTGCCGGGCCCTGCCCCGACAACCTATTTTGTACAAGCCTAGTCCCCGGGACTTGTAACCCTTTGTACAAAGCCAGCATAGTTGAATAAAACGAAGCGCTTTCATAAAAACTTGCATGCATGATTTCATGTTTGCTTAAATATGATCCAATCATGATTACAATAGTCCTAAGATAACTGACACATTGTGAAGGACCATGTGCTATCATCCCTTCTCTCTTCCTTTTGATGATAGCAGAAAGGTTTCATCACTACTACAGGATGCTGCTAATGCGACACTTCAATCAGAGACCCTTCGAGAAACTGTGTGCGATGCAATAATCGCAAACAGTGGTGTATAAAAATCGTCAAAAAAGGTGAAAACGTTTGCGATGGAGGATGCATCAAATACGGTTCAGATTTTAGTTGCGTGTGCGATGAAGGGCATACGGTTTAGTTCAATTAACTGTTTGCGATGAGGAGGAACAAAAGAAACGGGTAGTCAGATGAAGGCGTGTGCGATACACAACATACGGTTCACTCGGATGAACTGTTTGTGATTAGGCAACACAAAATAAACGGACAGCCAGATGAAGGTGTGTGCGATATACAACATATGGTTCACTCGGATGAACTGTTTGTGATTAGGCAACACAAAAGAAACGGTCAGCCAGATCGAGGTGTGTGCGATATACGGCATGCAGTTCACTTGGATGAACTGTTTGCATTGACACAAGAGAACAGAAACGGTTCAACTTAACAAGACGTGTGTGTTGTGCGATGGGATTGCATGCGGTTCACTCGGCCGTTGTCGTTAGTGTGTGACCTCTGTGGCAACCGTTCGCTCCCCAGGCGCCTCTTCGTGTATCGTGGAAACCATCCACCGACTCTTCGCCTTTCCCTCTCGATTTGGAACTGCTGTCGCACGCTAGCTCTTCCTCCCTCCTCCATTTGCCTCCACCCTTCCTTCTGCCATTATTTGATCGTCTTCTCCAAGGAGGGAACAAGCCGGAAACAACCCCGTTATTCTTGCCCCGATCTGAATGATGACGCGATGGAGGAACTCATTGATCGGTGCGGCGTCATCACCTCGGCTAGCATGGCAGGTTCGTTCAAGACCATTCTCGACTCAACTAATAACATCATTACAAGGAACCCAGGGGTTTAGGAGCGGTTTGATATCCACTATCTTCTTTGTCGTGTCCCTGCTGACTGGCGCGGGGACGAGGGAAGCGTTGCCTTGTTCAAGTTGATGCCGCTTGATAATGATACGTATGATGTTAAGATGCAATCGCTTGAGGGCAAGGACTGGGCAGGCGCAAATGGAGATTGGGTTGTTTATATTGGGTACAACTGCGAGTGGGAACTTGTGAATGTGTACACTCGTCACCGGGTTCCACTTCGAAAAATCTCAGACGACTGCCCAGAGGTTGAGTACACCGGTATTCTACATGAGTTCAAATACGGTCATGTTGACTATCGTCTATGAAACATAGTAATTTGTCGAGTTCCCAACCGCTCTTTGGGTTATAGGAATGCTTATGTTGTCGCTATCTTCGACAAGCTTGTTGTCGCCTTCATGGTTCGACTCGATGGATATTGCTCAAAAATCAGTTTCTATACACGGATGAGTACTGTGATGCAACTCAATACGAGGGTCTTGTGTTTGCTGCCACCACTCGTGGCACTGTTTTTGCATGGAATCCTCATGATTTTGGTACGTTTTTCTTCCACCGTAATTATAATTGTTTCATCCACATGCATGTGGGTTAGCTAGTTTCCCTTTACTAATTAACCTTCTTGTGTTTCCAAGGTCCTGTGAACATTCCACCACCTATACTTGAAAATTTTATTCACGAGCATGAGGACGAGCAGGACCCATATACTTAGTGGCACCTGGCAACTTATTCCGATGGATCACCTCTTCTTGTCCATATACAGGGCACTGCTGATGTTACTAAGGAAGCATGTGTTGTCTCGTATGGTCGCACTCTCCGGACCTATTCCAACATCCATTGCAGGGTATTCGGGATGGATACTAGTGTACTAGCGCCAACACCTTCTCCCTGGTTCAGTATTGAAAGTCTTGGAGGAAACTTGCTCTTCCTTGGACAAAACTATCCAATGATGGTGGAAGGCGATCCAGCTGCTGTTGACACAATGTTACTACTATTTATGAGAAGCAATTGTATCTATACCTCGGACATTACTATGCTTCCCTACCATTCCAATATGGGTATTGAAATAGGCCGCTTCAGCCTGGATGATCAATCCTGCGTCGGTCTCGAGATTGACAGTAACTGGCCCTTCCCAGAGAATCACTTCTAGTTCAAAGCAAGTGTTTCCAACGCCGACAAGTGGTTGACCTGAAGTTCATTTCATCGCTTTGTTATTTTTTGTGTGAGAGAATGTTTTGTTGGAAATGATCTATAATCCAACATGTATCCACGTTGTCGTTGTGGGTTGATGACTTGTTGTATGTAATCAATGGTACATTTGCATATGTGTCCATGAACTCACACCTGCTAGTGGTGTCCATATGAACAGTGCTAGTGATTTTAGTTGCAAAAATTAGATAGTGCTAGTGATTTGTAGCTGCATATTTTGACAAATCGCAGTGTTACAAGGTTGACAAATGGCAATGTTACTAGATAAACAAATGTCAATCTTTCCAGTTTGAGAAATGGCAACATACCCAAAATGAAAGATATGCAAATCTTACCCAATTGTTTATACGTGGTTGCACACGGGTCATGCAAAAGAACCGTTTGCGTTGAAGGGATGCAGAAATCCTGCTCGGCACATTTTCCCTTGGCTTCCTGGGGAAGCTGTCAGTTTGCATACGGGTGTTCCATTGGGAGTAGGATTCCCCCCTTCCCTAGTTGGAGTAGGAGAGGAAGGGAAGGAGGAGTAGGAGAGAAGGAAAGCCCCCCCCCCCCCAAACCTATTCCAATTCGGCCTCTTGCCCAAGGGGGCGCACCAGCCCCTTGTGGGCTTGTGTGCTTCCTTCTTATGGCCCATAAGGCCCATAACTTCTCCCGGGGGTTCCGGTAACCTCCCGGTACTCCGGAAAAATGCTCGAACCACTCGGAACCATTCTGATGTCCAAATATAGGCTTCCAATATATCAATCTTTATGTCTCGACCATTTCGAGACTCCTCTTCATGCCAGTGATCACATCCGGGACTCTGAACAACCTTCGGTTCATCTAAACACATAAACTCATAATACCGATCGTCACCGAACGTTAAGCGTGCGGACGCTACGGGTTCAAGAACTATGTAGACATGACCAAGACTCACTTCTGGTCAATAACCAATAGCGTAACCTGGATGCTCATATTGGTTCCTACATATTCTACTAAGATCTTTATCGGTCAAACCGCATAACAACATACGTTGTTCCCTTTGTCATTGGTATGTTACTTTCCTGAGATTCGATCGTCGGTATCTCAATACCTAGTTCAATCTCGTTACCGGCAAGTCTCTTTACTCGTGCCGTAATGCATCATCCCGCAACTAACTCATTAGTCACAATGCTTGCAAAGCTTATAGTGATGTGCATTACCGAGAGGGCCCAGAGATACCTCTCCGATACTCGGAGTGACAAATCCTAATCTCGATATATGCCAACTCAACAAACACCATTGGAGACACCTGTAGAGTACCTTTATAATCACCCAGTTACATTGTGACATTTGGTAGCACACAAAGTGTTCCTCCGGTATTCGGGAGTTGCATGATCTCATAGTCATAGGAACATGTATAAGTTATGGAGAAAGCAATAGCAACAAACTAAACAATCATCGTGCTAAGCTAACGGATGGGCTAGTCAATCACATCATTCTCTAATGATGTGATCCCGTTAATCAAATGACAACTCATGTCTATGGCTAGGAAACTTAACCATCTTTGATTCAACGACCTAGTCAAGTAGAGGCATACTAGTGACACTTAGTTTGTCTATGTATTCACACATGTACTAAGTTTCTGGTTAATACAATGCTAGCATGAATAATAAGCATTTATCATAATGTAAGGAAATAAATAATAACTTTATTATTGCCTCTAGGGCATATTTCCTTCAGTCTCCCACTTGCACTAGAGTCAATAATCTAGTTCACATCGTCATGTGATTTAACATAATAGTTCACATCTTTATGTGATTAGTTCACATCTCCATCTGACTCACACCCAAAGGGTTTACTAGAGTCAATAATCTAGTCCACATCACTATGTGATTAACACCCAAAGAGTGATCATGTTTTGCTTGTGAGAGAAATTTAGTCAACGGGTTTGCCACATTCAGAGCCGTATGTATTTTGCAAATTTTCTATGTGTACAATGCTTTGCACAGAGCTACTCTAGCTAATTTCTCCCACTTTCAATATGTATCTACATCGAGACATAGAGTCATCTAGGTCAGTGTCAAAAGCTTGCATCGATGTAACTCTTTACGACAAACTCTTTTATCACCTCCATAACCGAGAAATATTTCCTTAGTCCTCTAAGGATAATTTCGACCGCTGTCCAGTGATCTACTCCTAGATCACTATTGTACCCCCTTTCAAAAATCTGGCTAAGGTATACAATAGGTCTGGTACACAGCATAGCATACTTTATAGAATTTATGACTGAGGCATAGGGAATGACTTTTCAATTCTCTTTCTATTTTCTGCCGTGGTCGGGTTTTGAGTCTTTACTCAACTTTACACCTTGCAACATAGGCAAGAACTCCTTCTTGGAATGTTCCATTTTGAACTACTTCAAAATCTTGTCAAGGTATGTACTCATTGAAAAATATATCAAGCGTCTTGATCTATCTCTATAGATCTTGATGCTCAATATGTAAGCAGCTTCACCGAGGTCTTTCTTTTGAAAAATTCCTTTCAAACACTCCTCTATGCTTTCCAGAAAATTCTACATTATTTCCGATCAACAATATGTCATTCTCATATATATACTTATCAGAAATGTTGTAGTGCTCCCACTCACTTTCTTGTAAATACAGGCTTCACCGCAAGTCCGTATAAAACTATATGCTTTGGTCACACTATCAAAGCGTATATCGCAACTCCGAGAGGCTTGCAAACCAGTCCATAAATGGATCAGTGGAGCTTGCACACTTTGTTAGCACCTTTTGGATTGACAAAACCTTATAGTTGCATCATATACAACTCTTTTTTAAGATATCCCTTAGGGAATGCAGTTTTGACATCCATTTGCCGAATTTCATAATCATAAAATGCGGCGATTGCTAACATGATTCGGATGGACTTAACCATCGCTACAGGTGAGAAGGTCTAATCGTAGTCAACTCCTTGAACTTGTCGAAAACCTTTTTGCAACAATTCGAGCTTTGTAGACAGTAATATTACCGTCAGTGTTAGTATCCTTCTTGAAGATCCATTTATTCTCTATGGCCTACCGATCATTGGGCAAGTAAACCGAAGTCCACACTTTGTTTTCATACATGGATCCCATCTCAGATTTCATGGCCTCAAGCCATTTCGCGAAATCTGGGCTCATCTTCGCTTCCTCATAGTTCGTAGGTTCGTCATGGTCAAGTAACAGGATTACCGTACCACTCTGGTGCAGATCTTACTCTGGTTGACCTACGAGGTTCGGTAGTAACTTGATCAGAAGTTTCATGATCATCATCATTAGCTTCCTCACTTGCTGGTGTAGGAATCACTGGAACTGATTTCAGTGATGAACTACTTTCCAATAAGGTAGAAGATACAATTACCTCGTCAAGTTCTACTTTCCTCCCACTCACTTATTTAGAGAGAAACTCCTTCTCTATAAAGGATCCATTCTTAGCAACTAATATCTTGCCTTCGGATCTGTGATAGAAGGTGTACCCAACAGTTTCCTTTGGGTATCCTATGAAGACACATTTCTCCGATCTGGGTTCGAGCTTATCAGGTTGAAAACTTTTTCACATAAGCATCATAGCCCCAAACTGTAATAAACGACAGCTTGTGTTTCTTGCTAAACCACAGTTCATATGGTGTCATCTCAACGGATTTAGATGGTGCCCTATTTAACGTGAATGCAGCTATATATCTCTAATGCATAATCCCAAAACAATAGTGATAAATCGGTAAGAGACATCATAGATTGCACCATATCTAATAAAGTACGGTTATGACGTTCGGACACACCATTAAGCTGTGGTGTTCCAGGTGGCGTGAGTTGCGAAACTATTCCGCTGTTTCAAATGAAGACCAAACTTGTAACTCAAATATTCTCCTCCATGATCAGATCGCAGAAACTTTATTTTCTTGTTACGATGATTTTCCACTTCACTCTGAAATTCCTTGGACTTTTCAAATGTTTCAGACTTATGTTTCATCAAGTAGATATACCCATATCTGCTCAAATCATCTGTGAAGATCAAAAAATAACGATACCCGCCACGAGCCTCAACACTAATCGGATTGCATACATCAGTATGTATTATTTCCAATAAGTCAGTTGCTTGCTCCATTGTTCCGGAGAACAGAGTTTTAGTCATCTTGCCCACGAGGCATGGTTCGCAAGCATCAAATGATTCATAATCAAGTGATTCGAAAAGCCCATCATCATGGAGTTTCTTCATGCGCTTTACACCAATATGACCTAAACGCCAGTGCCACATATAAGTTGCACTATCATTATTAACTTTGCATCTTTGTGCTTCAATATTATGAATATGTGTATTACTACGATCGAGATTCAATAAACCATTCACCTTGGGTGTATGACCTCAGAAGGTTTTATTCATGTAAATAGAATAACAATTATCCTTGACTTAAATGAATAACCGTATTGCAATAAACATGATCCAATCATATTATGCTTTACGCAAACACCAAATAACATTTATTTTAGGTTCAACACTAATCCCGAAGGTAAAGGGAGTGTGCGATGGTGATCTTATCAACCTTGGAATCACTTCCAACTCACATCGTCACCTCGCCCTTAACTAGTCTCTGTTTATTTTGCAACTCCCCTTTCGAGTTACTACTCTTAGTAACTGAACCAGTATCAAATACTGAGGTGTTGTTATAAACACTAGTAAAGTACACATCAATAACATGTATATCAAGTATATACTTTTGTTCACTTTGCCATCCTTCTTATCCACTAAGTATCTAGGGCAGTTCCACTTCCAGTGACCATTTCCTTTGCAATTGAAGCACTCAGTTCCAGGCTTGGGTCTAGCTTTGAGCTTCTTCATGGGAGTGGCAACTTGCTTGCCTTTCTTCTTTGAAGTTCCTCTTTCTTTCCCTTTGCCCTTTTCTTGAAACTAGTGGTCTTGTTAACCATAAACACTTGCTATTTCTTGATTTCTGCCTTCACGGATTTCAACATTGCGAAGAGCTTGGGAATTACTTTCATCATCCCTTGCATATTATAGTTCATCACTAAGTTCTAGTAACTTGGTGATAGTGACTAGAGAACTTTATCAATTACTATCTTATCTGGAAGATTAACTCCCACTTGATTCAAGCAATTGAGTACCTAGACAATCTGAGCACATGCTCACTGGTTGAGCTATTCTCCTCCACCTTGTAGGCAAAGTACTGTCAGAGGTCTCATACCTCTCGACATGGGCATGAGTATGAAATACCAATTTCAACTCTTAGAACATCTTATATGTTCCATGGCGTTCAAAACATTTTTGAAATCCCGGTTCTAAGCCGTAAAGCATGGTGCACTAAACTATTAAGTAGCCATCATACCTAGCTTTGTCAAACGTTCATAACGTGTGTATCTGCTCCTGCAATAGGTCTGTCACCTAGCGGTGCATCAAGGACATAATTCTTATGTGCATCAATGAGGATAATACTCAGATCATAGACCCAGTCCGCATCATTGGTACTATCATCTTTCAACTTATTTTTCTCTAGGAACATATCAAAAAATAAACGGGGAGCTACATCGCAAGCTATTGATCTACAACATAGATATGCAAATACTATTAGGCCTAAGTTCATGATAAATTAAAGTTCAATTAATCATATTACTTAAGAACTCCCACTTAGATAGACATCCCTCTAGTCATCTAAATGATCACGTGATCCAAATCAACTAAACCATGTCCGATCATCACGTGTGATGGAGTAGTTTTCAATGGTGAACATCACTATGTTGATCATATCTACCATATGATTCACACTCGACCTTTCTGTCTCCAGTGTTCCAAGGCCATATCTGCATATGCTAGGCTCGTCAAGTTTAACCCAAGTATTCGCGTGTGCAAAACTGGCTTGCACCTGTTGTATGTGAACGTAGAGCTTATCACACCCGATCATCATGTGGTGTCTCGGCATGACAGACTGTCGCAACGGTGCATACTCAGGGAGAACACTTATACCTTGAAATTTAGTGAGAGATCATCTTATAATGCTACCGCCAAACTAAGCAAAATAAGATACATAAAGGATAAACATCACATGCAAGCAAAACATGTGACATGATATGGCCATGATCATCTTGCGCCTTTGATCTCCATCTCCAAAGTACTGTCATGATCTCTATCGTCACCGGCATGACACCATGATCTCCATCATCTTGATCTCTATCAATGTGTTGTCACATGGTCGTCTTGCCAACTATTGCTTTTGCAACTACTGCTATCGCATAGCGATAAAGTAAAGCAATTATTTGGCGCTTGCATGTTATGAAATAAAGAGACAACCATAAGGCTTCTGCCAGTTGCCGATAACTTCAACAAAACATGATCATCTCATACAATAATTTATATCTCATCACGTCTTGACCACATCACATCACAACATGCCCTGCAAAAACAAGTTAGATGTCCTCTACTTTGTTGTTGCAAGTTTTACGTGGCTACTATGGGATGAGCAAGAACCGTTCTTACCTACGCATTAAAAACCACAACGCGGTATAGTGATTGCTTTTTGATCTTCAGAAAGAACCCTGTTCATTGAATCCGATTCAACTAAAGTTGGAGAAACTGACACCCACCAGCCACCTGTGTGCGAAACATGTCGGTAGAACCAGTCTCGCGTAAGCGTACACGTAATGTTGGTCGGAGCCTCTTCATCCAACTATACCGCCGAATCAAGAATCAACTAGAGACGACAAGCAATATGTATATACCCACGCCCACAACTCATTTGTGTTCTACTCATGCATATAACATCTACGCATAGACCTAGCTCGGATGCCACTATTGGGAAACACAATAATTTCAAAAATTTCCTACGCACACACAAGATCATGGTGATGCATAGCAACGAGAGGGGGAAGAGTGTTGTCCACGTACCCTCGTAGACCGTAAGCGGAAGCGTTATGACAACGCAGTTGATGTAGTCGTACGTCTTCATGATCGATCGATCCTAGTACCGAAAGTACGACACCTCCGCGGTCTGCACACGTTCGGCTCGGTGACGTCCCACGAACTCACGATCCAGCAGAGTGTCGAGGGAGAGATTCGTCATCACGACGGCGTGATGATGGTGATGATGATGCTACCGGAATAGGGCTTTGCCTAAGCACCGCTACGATATGACCAAGGTGAATTATGGTGGAGGGGGGCACCGCACACGGCTAAGAGATCAATGATCAACTCGTGTGTCCATGGGGTGCCCCCCTCCCCCGTATATAAAGGAGTGGAGGAGGGGAGGGAACGGCCGTCTCTATGGCGCGCCCTAGGGGAGTCCTACTCCCATTAGGAGTAGGATTCCCCCCTTCCCTAGTTGGAGTAGGAGAGGAAGGGAAGGAGGAGTAGGAGAGAAGGAAAGGCCCCCTGAGGGAGTCCTGGATTAGGGGGTCTCCGGACAGCCGGATTATATCCTTTGGCCGGACTGTTGGACTATGAAGATACAAGATTGAAGACTTCGTCTCGTGTCCAGATGGGACTCTACTTGGCGTTGAAGGCAAGCTTAGGCAATACGGATATGTATATCTCCTCCTTTGTAACCGACCTTGTGTAACCCTAGCCCCCTCCGGTGTCTATATAAACCGGAGGGTTTTAGTCCGTAGGACAACATACAATCATACCATAGGCTAGCTTCTAGGGTTTAGCCTCTCTGATCTCGTGGTAGATCTACTCTTGTACTACCCATATCATCAATATTAATCAAGCAGGACGTAGGGTTTTACCTCCATCAAGAGGGCCCGAACGTGGGTAAAACATCGTGTTCCCGGCCTCCTGTTACCTTCTGCCTTAGATGCACAGTTCGGGACCCCCTACCCGAGATCCGCCGGTTTTAACACCGACATTGGTGCTTTCACTGAGAGTTCCTCTATGCCATCGCCAGAAGGAAGGATGTCTCGTATCGTCTTTAAAGATGGTACTACTGTTGGGGGAGCTTTGGCTGTCGGCCAAACTCTCCGGTTAG
The DNA here is from genome assembly GCF_003073215.2 of Triticum urartu. Taxonomy (NCBI): domain Eukaryota; kingdom Viridiplantae; phylum Streptophyta; class Magnoliopsida; order Poales; family Poaceae; genus Triticum; species Triticum urartu. The sequence goes on from NC_053022.1 coordinate 121,514,935, forward strand.
GCGGTTTCATCATGACCGTCTGTTCGGCCGCCGCGCCGACGATGACTTCTCGGGTCATCGAAAACACCCTCCACGTCAAATCGGCATTCGTCGAACAGATGGATTCAATGGAGCTCGCCTCCTTAAACGAGCTCTTGGATCGCATCGCCGCCTTGGGAGTCGCTACGGACTATGATTGGATTGGGCTTAAACCCGATCAAAGGGAGATTAACTCTCCACCGGTCACCCATCATATTGCAGTGGTGGAGGAACAATGTGGCGACCATTCTTCTATCTTGAGGACCAACTATGTCCGGATTCCCGAGCTCTCAGAGCCGGACGCCCGTTCGCGGGAGGACAACATCCAATCCCTAAACTTAGAGTCAGGCAGCGGGCCAGGATTATCGGGTAACACCCCGGAACCGGAACTTCCAAAATTGTAAATTCCTCGGCCCCTGGATCTCAGATCAGGTAAGGGTTCGGATTCAATTCCACCCACCCACCCAAACATGAGCGATCTTTCCCACATCAGGCAAGAGCCCCAGGAGACAGTACATCACTATTGGGCCAGATTCCTCCTTGCGATGAGCAAGGTTAAGGACTGTCGCGAGGAAGACGCAATCCTATTTTTCTGCAATAATTGCACGGACAAGGGAATCCTTAACGCCATAAATCACTGTGAGATAACACGCTTCGCTGACTTGGCGTCCATAGTACGAAAGTACTGTGCGATGGAAAGTGCCTGGAAAACCGAACAAACTTTTGGGATAATCCGGCCCTGAATACAAACCCAGTCCGAAATAAAAGGGTGCATTATCACAATACACCCGGGTCAACTACCAAAAAGCAAAAACCCTCTACAGGGCATGGAACCGTACTGGCGGGATGGCTCAACGAACCCTGCAAAATTCATAGTACAGCGGATACAATACCGATGCACAACCTTAGAGCATGTTGGATACTCCGGCATGTGGCCAAAAGTGGTGAGGATCTTCTTATCCCAAATACCACAGAGCACCATCCCGTGGATAACAATATGGTGTTAACAGTCTTTGAGACCTTCGCGTCAAATAATAGGCGCAAGCGAACACTCCGCGGCATGGCCGAAATCTACCACATAGCAGCAATAAATCCATGGAGTGACACAGCTATTACCTTCAACGCCAGTGACGAACCTAAATTCCGAACAGCCCGAGCACCAGCCGCACTGGTCGTCAGCCCAATCATGGACTGCTTTCGACTCACCAAAGTACTCATGGACGGTGGCAGCGGATAAAACCTCATCTATGAGGAAACTCTTCAAAAGATGGAAATAGTCTGGAACCGCATTGAGCAAAGTAGCACAACCTTTAGAGGAATCATCCCCAGTCGGGAAGCACGCTGTGCTGGGAAAATCACACTAGATGTGGTATTCGGCACGCCGGATAATTACAGGTCCGAAGAAATTACATTCCAAGTGGCTCTGTTCAGCAGTGGTTATCACGCCCTTTTAGGATGGGAGGCGTTCACAATCTTCCAAGCCGTACCCCATTACGGGTACATGAAGCTCAAAATGCCCGAGCCCAACAGAATCATCACTCTCGCCAGTGATCGGGACACGACACTCCGTGCCGAAAACAAAATAGCCGCACTGGCCCTCGAGGCATTATCCGAAGCCCTCTCGGCCGAGGAATTAACCATGCTACGCTCCACAGTGGACAGGGACGACGTGATACTCGACAAGAGATCCAAGCCCACCTCTTTTAAACCAACGGATGAAATAGTCAAATTCCAAGTCCACCCAATAGACCCTACAAAAACAGCCTCCATCGGGGCACAGTTAAACCCCGCTATGGACGCCGCACTACGAGAGTTCCTGTGCGAGAACTGGGACATATTCTCCTGGCATCCCTCAAACATGCCAGGAATGCCACGTAGGCTAGCCGAGCATAGCCTCAATATCCTAAAGGGATTCAAGCCGGTCAAGCAAGCTCTTCGGCGTTTCTCCGGACCTAAGAGATAGGGCATGGGAGAGGAACTAGCCAAGTTATTGGAGGCCGGATTCATCAGAGAAATAAAACACCTGGACTGGCTAGCAAACATGGTGATGGTACCAAAGAAGGACAAATCCTGGCGCCTTTGTGTCGATTTCAAAGACCTCAATAAAGCTTGCCCAAAGGATCCCTTCCCCCTCCCACGCATCGATCAAATCATTGATGCTACCGCAGGACACGAGTCATTGTGTTTCCTCGACGCATACTCCGGTTACCACCAAATCAAGATGGCGGAGTCCGACCAAGCCGCAACAGCATTCATCACACCATATGGTCCCTTCTGTTTTAACACAATGCCTTTTGGGCTCAAAAACACCGGCGCAACATATCAGCGCATGATTCAGACATGTCTGGAGGAACAAATCAGCAAAACAGTAGAGACATACATAGACGATGTGGTCATCAAAACCAAACACGTCGACTCTTTGATAGACGACTTGAGGCTCACATTCGACAACCTTCGAACATACGACATCAAGCTCAATCCGGAAAAATGCGTTTTTGGCGTACCAGCCGAAAAGCTCCTGGGTTTCATTGTGTCCAGTAGAGGTATTGAAGCTAATCCGGCCAAAATCCGAGCTTTGTCACAGTTGGCTACCCCAACAGACCTCAAACAAATCCAGAAGTTAACTGGATGCGTGGCGGCTCTAAGCCGCTTTATCTCCCACTTAGGAGAAAAGGCTTTACCCCTTTATCGCTTCCTTTGGCGCACCGAACACTTCGAGTGAACGGACGCGGCCACAGCCGGATTGGAAGAAATAAAGGCCATCTTGGCAACCAACCCAATCCTGGCCACACCAAACATCGGCGAACCAATGTTGTTGTACATTGCGGCAACTCATCAAGTTGTAAGTGTGGTGCTCGTTGTCGAACGGGAAGCGGACAGACATAAATTCCCTCTTCAAAAGCCGGTATACTATGTATCCACTGTCCTCACTCCATGCAAATCACGGTACCCGCATTACCAAAAGATAGCATATGCGGTATTCATGGCATCGCGGAAGCTGCGACACTACTTTCAAGAGTGTTCGATTACAGTAGCCTCAGAAGTGCCACTTAATGATATTATAAACAACCGCGACGCTACGGGCCGGATTGCCAAATGGGCCGTCGAGCTCCCCCTGTTCGACATAACATACAAACCTCGACGAGCCATTAAGTCGCAAGTATTGGCCGACTTCGTCGCCGAATGGACGGAGGCCGAACTCCCTAAAGAGTACGGCGCATACTCCAATTGGATCATGCACTTCGACGGTTCTAAAATGCTGACTGGTCTAGGGGCTGGCGTCGTCCTGACATCCCCAACCGGAGATACCGTTCAGTACGTATTGCAAATATTGTATACAGACTCCAACAATGCAACCAAATACGAAGCTCTGTTGCATGGTCTTCGGATGGTAGTCTCCATGGGCATTCAACGCCTGGAGGTGCGTGGGGATTCAAACCTCGCAATATCCCAAATAAATGGAGACTTTGATGCCAAGGATCCGAAAATGGCGGCCTATCGAAATGCCGTCCTAAAAATGTCAGCTCGGTTCGAGGGGCTCGAATTTCACCATGTGGCTCGGGAAAACAATCAGGCGGCGGATATCCTCGCCTGCATCGGCGCAAAACGTGATGCGGTCCCCCCAACATATTTTTGGAAAGGCTGTTCAAGCCATCCGTAGTATGGGAAGGGGACACCGGTAACAACAGTCCAGACCCGGCCAAAATACCCGATACCGAACTCTCTGACACAATCGGAGGCTCTACCACCGAAATAACACCTTCAGCCCACGAAATAATGGCCATTATTGCCCCGTGGACAGAACCATTCCTGGCCTACCTAACTAGACAGGAACTTCCGGAGGACCAAAATGAGGCACGCTGCATAGTGCGGCGATCCAAGGCCTACAGGGTCCATGAGGGAGAATTGTACAAAAAAGCACTACCGGAGTCCTTCAAAGGTGCATCTCCGAAGAGGAAGGGCGGAATCTTTTGGCAGAAATTCACGCCGGACTCGGCGGTCATCACGCCGCAGCCCGGGCTCTTGTAAGCAAGGCCTTCCGTACAGGATTATATTGGCCAACGGCCCGGGCAGATGCACAGGACTTGGTCCAATGCTACGCCAGTTGCCAGCTCTTTGCAAATCAAAGCCACATGCCACCCACCACCCTCCAAACAATCCCCATTACATGGCCCTTTGCGGTCTGGGGGCTTGACATGGTTGGACCCCTTAAAGGGGGAACCCACAAGAAAAAATACTTATTGGTCATGGTGGATAAATTCACCAAATGGATAGAGGCCAAACCTGTTAAAACAGCCGAATCCGGACCGATGATAGACTTCATATCCGGGGTTGTACACCGTTATGGCGTCCCCCACAGCATCATCACTGATAATGGCACGAACTTCACGGCCGACGAGGTAAAACTCTGGTGCAGCAAAATGGGCATCAAGCTCGATTATGCTTCAGTCTATCACCCACAAACCAACGGTCAAGTCGAGCGAGCAAACGGTCTTATAATGAGCGGCATTAAACCCAGATTAGTGCGCTCCTTAACGGAGTCTAACACGCACTGGGTAGAGGAGCTCGACTCCGTACTCTGGGGGCTGCGGACCACGCCGGATCGTAGTACCGGATATACACCCTTCTTTATGGTGTACGGCGCAGAGGCAGTCTTGCCCTGTGACATAATTCATGACTCACCTTGAGTGCGCATGTACGAAGAAAGAGAAGCCGAGCTCGATCGGCAGGACGGTTTGGACACCCTGGAGGAGGAGCGCGATGTAGCCAAAGCCCATTCCGCATTTTACCAGCTACAGGCTCGCAGATACCAAAGCAGAGAAGTACGGGCCAAAACTTATAACGTTGGCGACCTAGTTCTACGCCTGCCGGATAAGAAAAAGAACAAGCTCGAGCCCAAATGGGAAGGTCCCTTCATTATTGACCAAGTTCTGACCGGTGGAGCGTACCGACTGTGGGATGCATCGACTAGTCGACTCGAGCCGAACCCATGGAACACGGCCAGGCTTCGAAGATTCTACGCCTAGCACCGGACTCTATGTTAGTCCCCTCCCTTTGTCCATTTTCTGCATATACATTATCTGTCTTGTTTCTCTTTCTTTCTTTCTTTATTATTTCTCTAGGCCTTCAAGGGTCACCTTGTGCCTCGCTTGCACATTACAGATGCGCTAGCCGCACTCTTCATACCTGGGGGCTTCTTTCACAGAAGCTTAAATTATTTATCTGGGCCTCATGCCCCACACATGTGTTATACTTCCGCATGTACCTTTTTTCACCATTATATGCATCGATATGACTTAAGTTATTTTGGCCAAGCTGGGTTGCCTGGCTCTTGTATTTATGCCCTACGTTCCCGTTAATTCGGCTAGGGCATAAGGGGAGCACCTCTGCGATTGTTACTGCCGGGTCAGCCGGATGTGTACCTCAGACTAGGTGAAGCCGAAAGCTAGCATTCTTAAGGGAATATTCGGTCGGTGAACAAAAGATGATTTTTATTTATTGTCCATATCGGCCCCCAGATGCTTTTCCTGCGTTTCCTATCGTAATCCGGACATGCACTTTAGGGCATGCTTACCCAGGGAAAGGAACCCTTAACGGAACTATTCTCCCTGGAAGATGTTTCTTACTACACATGTAATATAACATAACTAGTTGGGCACTTGTCTGATAAAGCACTAATGACCCCTACGCCTGGTCTCCACGCATACCCCGGTTCTTATATAACTGAGCGGGTATTCGGATACACTCCGAACTATTGGGCCCGGAGGTTGAAGTGAAAAGGTCTGCAACGACAAACGATCTACAATCCGGCTAGAAGGCACTATACATGTCACTTTAATTACATAGTCATGCAGACTGACTAAATTCCTCTTCTATACCATCCAACAGGCGGTCTAGCTTACAATCCTGTTGAGAATACTTTGCGGCTAATTCTACTTGCCCATAAACTAAGCTAACGGGGATCTCTTTTCCGTCGGGCCCCACAGGTCCGACCTCGGCCATGTGATTTGGGTCTGCCTTGGTATACCGTGTCTTCACCATGGCCCAGGCTTCTCTGGCACCCTGTCGGCAGGCTGATATCTTCCATAATCGGAAGCGCCCCCGTGCTCCCTTGAGCTTCTCCGCAAGCTCGGCAACACCCTCTAGCAGGGAGACGGACGGCCACAAGGCCTGGGCAACACCCTACATCACCTGCCGACTTGTTCGTGCAGATGTGACAGCTCGGACAGAAGATCACCCGCAGACCCGGGCATTTCCTCCACGGGATGACCCGTCAGCATACCTACAGACATAACACTATTAGTCGGCTTCTTCGTCGAACTCCTTTAAAAGGATTCGTTCAAGCACTTACTGAAAATGCCGTGCTGAAGCCGTTTATTCTCCTTCTCGGAGTCTGCAAGCTGGCCATGAACGTCTTTTAATTCCACGCTCAGCTTAATATTGGCATCTTGTAGATTGTTTTTCTCCCGCCTAACCTCAGTCAGCACGCGTTTGCCAGCCTCTAGCTGTCGCATAACATGCCGGTCTATCAGCTCCACGAATATAACCGAATCTTCTTCAAGTCCGGAGTCGAGGGCCCGGTCAGGGTCCTCTGGTTGTGGAGAAGGGCTGCTGACCTCCTTTATGGCTTTTCGCAGTTCCTACCGCGAAGTGGCAAGGTGAATACTTACGACAAAGAATGCAGGAAAAATGGGAGCAGGGAGATATAACTTACCCAGGTTGGAGGATTGTACATGGAGAATCCATCCCATGGCTTGATGCGGGTGAACTCCTCTTCCTCAACCTTGAACAATTCAGACAGAATTTTCGCTAAAGCGGCAGCATTGTCCGGACCCTTACGCCCGCAGCGGGTGGCGTCATCCGCCCCGTTATAACACCACAAGGGGTGCCCACGGTATTGAAGTGGTTGCACTCCCCGCATTATGAAAATCGACATAACTTCGATTATTGTTAATCCTGATTGAGACAGTGCTTTGATCCGGTTCATCAGATAGAGGACTTCTCTGTTGTCTTCCGCCTGGGGGCTCCGTGGGCGCCAACTTCGGCGCTTCTTCAGAGGAGCATTGTTGAACTCAGGAAGACCCCGTCGAACAGGGTCCGGAAGGGGAACGTCCTCCATATAAAACCATTCTGAAGGCCAGTCTTCGGACGACTTCTTCGGGGTACCGGGTAGGTATCCGGTATCGGTGATGTGCCATATTTCGGCTTCGCCCACTTGATAAAGTGATCTCCTCTGTATGCGAGGGACGAGGCAAAATAGCCTTTTCCACAGCTCGAAGTGAGCCTCGCAGCCCAGGAACAACTCGCAGAGAGCAACATAGCCGGCGATATGTAGAATGGAGGCAGGGGTGAGATTGTGTAATTGGAGGCCGTAGAACTCCAGGAGCCCGCGGAGGAACGGATGAATTGGAAATCCGAGTCCCCTTAGTAAATAAGGAACAAGGCAGACCCGTTCCCCCATGGAGGGACAGGGAAAGCTCTCCGCTTGCTCCCCGCCATTATAGGAGGCAAGCCCGGCTCGAACGGGCACCATATACGCCGGAGGGAGAAATCCCTTAGTCTGCAGTTCGACTAATCGACTGTGCAGGACTGAACGCCTCTCCCAATCACCGGGCTTAGGGCTACGGGGGCGGGAGGAGGAGCTGCGGAGGTCGGCCATGCTGGAATGGATCCTTCCAAAACGCGCTCTGATGGATTCTCGCTGGGGGAGGATGGTATGGATCGGATCTAAGAATCCCCATCCCTTTAATAGACAATTTATTTATCTGGCTAGGGGGGTGAATGTAAAAACGCCCTGGCGCCTTGTATTCATTCGACGCGTGGGAGAAAGCCCTTATTGGGCACATAAGCCAAGAGGTTCAACATTTATGGAGCCGAACACTGCTTACGAACACTTGAAAAATGGAGAAGAACCCGCCTTGCAATGCCAAAGACAACACTGCGTGCCGGACTCATCGTCATTGAAGCCTGGTTTGGGGGCTACTGAGGGAGTCCTGGATTAGGGGGTCTCCGGACAGCCGGATTATATCCTTTGGCCGGACTGTTGGACTATGAAGATACAAGATTGAAGACTTCATCTCGTGTCCGGATGGGACTCTACTTGGCGTGGAAGGCAAGCTTAGGAAATACGGATATGTATATCTCCTCCTTTGTAACCGACATTGTGTAACCCTAGCCCCCGCTGGTGTCTATATAAACCGGAGGGTTTTAGTCCGTAGGACAACATACAATCATACCATAGGCTAGCTTCTAGGGTTTAGCCTCTCTGATCTCATGGTAGATCTACTCTTGTACTACCCATATCATCAATATTAATCAAGCAGGACGTAGGGTTTTACCTCCATCAAGAGGGCCCGAACCTGGGTAAAACATCATGTTCCCGGCCTCCTGTTACCATCCGCCTTAGACCCACAGTTCGGGACCCCCTACCCGAGATCCGCCGGTTTTGACACCGACACCCCCCCCCCCCAAAACCTAATCCAATTCGGCCTCCTGCCCAAGGGGGGCGCACCAGCCCCTTGTGGACTGGTGTGCTTCCTTCTTATGGCCCATAAGGCCCATAACTTCTCCCGGGGGGTTCTGGTAACCTCCTGGCACTCCGGAAAAATGCCCGAACCACTTGGAACCATTCCGATGTCTAAATATAGGCTTCCAATATATCAATCTTTATGTCTCGACCATTTCGAGACTCCTCGTCATGCCCATGATCATATCCGGGACTTCGAAAAACCTTCCGTTCATTTAAACACGTAAACCCATAATACCGATCGTCACCGAACGTTAAGCGTGCGGACCCTACGGGTTCGAGAACTATGTAGACATGACCGAGACTCACTTCCGGTCAATAACCAATAGCGGAACCTAGATGCTCATATTGGTTCCTACATATTCTACGAAGATCTTTGTCGGTCAAACAGCACAACAACATACGTTGTTCCCTTTGTCATCGGTATGTTACTTGCCTGAGATTCGATCGTCGGTATCTCAATACCTAGTTCAATCTCGTTACCGGCAAGTCTCTTTACTCATGCCGTAATTCATCATCCCGCAACTAACTCATTAGTCACAATGCTTGCAAGGCTTATAGTGATGTGCACTACCGAGAGGGCCCAGAGATACCTCTCCGATACTCGGAGTGACAAATCCTAATCTCGATATATGCCAACTCAACAAACACCATTGGAGACACCTATAGAGTACCTTTATAATCACCCAGTTACGTTGTGATGTTTGGTAGCACACAAAATGTTCCTTTGGTATCCGGGAGTTGCATGATCTCATAGTCATAGGAACATGTATAAGTTATGGAGAAAGCAATAGCAACAAACTAAATGATCATCGTGCTAAGCTAACGGATGGGTCAAGTCAATCACATCATTCTCTAATGTTGTGATCCCGTTAATCAAATGACAACTCATGTCTATGGCTAGGAAACTTAATCATCTTTGATTCAATGAGCTAGTCAAGTAGAGGCATACTAGTGACACTTAGTTTGTCTATGTATTCACACATGTACTAAGTTTCGAATTAATACAATTCTAGCATGAATAATAAATATTTATCATGATATAAGGAAATACATAATAACTTTATTATTGCTGAAAGTGCAACTATCCTTGGGTGGTTTTGGTAATTCCTAACAACATATAGCTCATTGAGCTAACATTATTCCAAGATTAATATTTCAGGAAAAGCTCAATGAATGGCATGGCATGGATGAGGAAAGTGGATCCCTCAAAATTCTAAGGACAAAAAGTTTGGCTCAAGCTTTAAGCTCAAGACTCTACATTTTATATTTTAGTGATCCAAGATCACATCGAGTCTATAGGAAAAGCCAATACTATCAAGGAGGGATGATGTGTTGCTTAATGGCTTGCTTGCTCAAAATGCTTAGTGATATGCTCCAAAATCCTCAACTACCTTCCCACATCCACATATGACCTAAACCAAAAGTCAAACTCGGCCCCACCGATTATTTCTATCCGGCGCCACCGAGTTTCAAAAGTCATAGCCACTGCCACAAACCCTAGGCAAATCGATCTCACCGATAGGGATCTCGGTCTCACCGAGATGGGATTGTAATCTATCTGTTTCCCTTCGTAACATCTCGGTCTTACCGAGATGAGCGGTCGGTCCCACCAATATTGCAATGTAAACTCTCTGTTTCCCTTTTGTAACATTTCGGTCTCACCGAGATGAGCGAATCGGTCCCACCGAGTTTACCTAACCAACTCTCTGGTTAGCTTATTACCAAAATCAGTCCTACCGAGTTTGTGTAATTGGTCACACCGAGATTACGTTATGCCCTAACCCTAACCATATTGGTCCTACCGAGTTGCATCTCAGTCCCACCGAAAATCCTAACGGTCACTAGGTTTGCTAAATCGGTCCGACTGAGTTTAACCATTTGGTCCCACCGAGTTTGGCAAATTGTGTGTAACGGTTAGATTTTGTGTGGAGGCTATATATACCCCTCCACCCACTCTTCATTCATGGAGAGAACCATCAGAACATACCTACACTTCCAATACACATTTTCTAAGAGAGAACCACCTACACTTGTGTTGAGGTCAAGATATTCCATTCCAACCATATGAATCTTGATCTCTAGCCTTCCCCAAGTTGCTTTCCACTTGAATCTTCTTTCCACCAAATCCAAATCCTGTGAAAGAGAGTTGAGTGTTGGGGAGACTATCATTTGAAGCACAAGAGCAAGGAGTTCATCATCAACACACCATTTGTTACTTCTTGGAGAGTGGTGTCTCCTAGATTGGCTAGGTGTCACTTGGGAGCCTCTGAAAAGATTGTGGAGTTGAACCAAGGAGTTTGTAAGGGCAAGGAGATCGCCTACTTCATGAAGATCTACCGCTAGTGAGGCAAGTCCTTCGTGGGCGACGACCATGATGGAATAGACAAGGTTGCTTCTTCGTGGACCCTTCGTGGGTGGAGCCCTCCGTGGACTCGCGCAACCGTTACCCTTCATGGGTTGAAGTCTCCATCAACGTGGATGTAGGATAGCACCACCTATCCGAACCACGGGAAAAACATCCGTGTCTCCAATTGCGTTTGAATTCTCCAAACCCCTCCCTTTACATTCTTGCAAGTTGCATGCTTTACTTTCCGCTGCTCATATACTCTTTTGCATGCTTGCTTGAATTGTGTGGAGATTGCTTGACTTATGCTAAGATAGCTAAAATCTGCCAAGAACTAAAATTGGGAAAAGGCTAGATTTTTATTTGGTCAAGTAGTCTAATCACCCCCCTAGACATACTTTCGATCCTATAAGTGGTATCAGAGCTCCGGTCTCCATTTGCTTTGATTTCCATAGCTTTTGGCGGTCATAGCCTTGGTTTCACAACCTAGGAGAGTATGGCGTCTAGCGAGGGAAATTATCACCGTAGAGGTCCTTACTTTGATGGCACTAATTTTGCTAGTTGGAAGCATAAGATGAAAATGCATATTCTTGGACATAACCCCGCCGTTTGGGCTATTGTGTGTATTGGCTTGCAAGGTGAATTCTTTGACGGGAAAGAACCGAACTGTGAAGCCACCGCGGAAGAGTTGAAAATGCTGCAATACAACGCTCAAGCTTGTAATATCCTCTTCAACGGATTGTTCCCCGAAGAATTCAACAAAATCAGCCGTCTTGAGAATGCAAAGGAAATTTGGGATACTTTAATTTATATGCACGAAGGTACCGACTCCGTCAAGGAATCCAAATTGGATGTGCTTCAAAGTCAACTTGACAAGTTCAAAATGAAGGATGGTGAAGGTGTTGCTGAAATGTACTCTAGGCTTGCTCTTATCACAAATGAGATTGCCGGCTTAGGGAGTGAAGAGATGACCGATAGATTCATCATCAAGAAGATCCTAAGAGCCTTGGATGGAAAATATGATACCGTGTGCACATTGATCCAAATGATGCCCAATTACAAAGATCTCAAGCCAACATAAGTCATCGGAAGAATTGTTGCTCATGAGATGTCACTCAAGGATAAAGAGGAACTTCACAACAAATCAAGTGGTGCTTACAAAGCCTCATGTGAAGCCCCCACATCATCGAGTGAGAAACAAACCTTCAATGAAGAATTGAACTTAATGGTGAAGAACTTCAACAAGTTCTACAAGAGTAGAAGCAAAGAGAGAATCTCCAAGTCAAGGTCCTACAATGACAAAAGATCTTCTAGTCGAGAGCGAAACTGCTACAATTGTGGAAGGCCCAGACACTATTCCAATGAGTGTACGGCCCCCTACAAGAGAAGAGAAGATTCTCCCAAGAGAAGAAGTAGAAGAGAAGAATCACGATCTAGAGAAATAAGGAGTAGAGATGATCGTTATGAACGAAGACCCTCACAGAGAAGCAAGGATTCGGAAAGAAAGGACAAGTCATCAAGGAGCTACACAAAACGAAGACATCAAGCTCATGTTGGTGAATGGGTATCCGGCTCCGACTCTGACAACCACTCCGAGAGAAGCTATCACTCCGACTCCGAATATACTCAAGATGAAGGTGTTTCCAGTCTAGCACTTGTGACAACCAACTCCTACGACATATTTGACTCACCAAATGAAGGAGTTGGAACATGCTTCATGGCTAAAGGCCCAAAGGTATCACACCCCGAGTATGTTGATTTCAATAGTGATGAAGATGACTTGTTAGGTGATGATGATTTACTTGTTGACAACTCTAGTGATGAATACTATGATGAAACGTCAATTAATCATGCTAATCAAGATAAAACGAATGACAATGATAAGGAGAAGATTGAGTCTCTAACTAAAGAACTAAACACTCTTAAGTTAGCTCATGAAACTATCTTAGGAGATCATCGAGAACTTTTAAGGACTCATGAGAAATTACGCTTTGAAAAGCTCAACCTTGAGCAAGAGCATGAGTTCTTAAAAGCAATCAATGATGATATTCGCAAGAAAAGTTCTTCTTACATTGCCAAGCGTTTAGTCTTATCCACTTACATGCCTCAAGTCAAGTCTAGTAACAAGAACAAGAAAGATTCTTCCTCTAGTAGTAACAATAATCATGCTAAATCCAATATTGTTGCTTCTAGTAGTTCTCTTGATTCCACTAATGATTCTCTTAGCCAAGTTACACTTGAGCAAGAAAATAGCTTATTGAAGGGAATTATAGAGAAAGGTGTTTACAAGAGCCTTGCCGGAAGTAAGCAATTCGAGGAAATTGTACGCAAGCAAGGAAGGCACCGGAAGAATCAAGGTGTTGGTTTTGAACGAAAGTTCAATGCCAATGGAGTTGAGTGGGAAGAAGATCAATACCCCAAGACGAAGTTTGCTCCTCAACAAGAGAATTATGATCCTACTTCTTTCAAAGGGACACAAGCTCAAGATGATCTTCCACCACAAGACCACAAGCAAAAAGGCAAGGACAAGCTTCAATAGGAAATTGATGCATTTGAAGAAGCTCCTAAGGCCTTGGTCAAGTGGGTTCCCAAGAATACTTCAAGTTCCACTTCATCAAGTACAACTACAACACCGAGGATTCCCATCAAGATGGTGTGGATCCCGAAGAAGAAGAACTAGAGAGTTCTTGAGGGTGACTCCGCCAACATACTTCACTCTTATCATCTTGGCAAGAACAAGTGCAATCAACTTCCACATCTTGCACTAGTTCAAGGAGTCACAAACCCTCTTGTTGGTAATGATGGGTTTCGTAGTAATTTCAAAAAAATTCCTACGCACATGCAAGATCATGTGATGCATAGCAACGAGAGGGGAGAGTATGATCTACATACCTAGTAGATCGACAACGGAAGCGTTTGGTTGATGTAGTCGTACGTTTTCACGATCCGACCGATCAAGCACCGAAACTACGGCACCTCCGAGTTCTAGCACACGTTCAGCTCGATGACGATCCCCGGACTCCGATCCACCAAAGTGTCAGGGAAGAGTTCCGTTAGCACGACGGTGTGGTGACGATCTTGATGCACTACAGCAGCAGGGCTTCTCCTAAACTCTGCTACAATATTATCGAGGACTATGGTGGCTGGGGGCACCGCACACGGCTAAGGAATAGATCACGTGGATCAACTTGTGTGTCTCTGGGGTGCCCCTGCCTCCGTATATAAAGGACTAAGGGGGGAGGCTGGCCGGCCAAGGAGGGTGCGCCAGGAGAGTCCTACTCCCTCTGGGAGTAGGATTCCCCCCCCCCCAATCCTAGTTGGAATAGGATTCGCGGAGGGGGAAAAGAGAGAGGGGGGGCCGGCCACCTCTCCTTGTCCTAATAGGACTAGGGGAGAGGGGAGGCGCGCGGCCCATCTTGGGCTGCCCCTTCTCTTTTCCACTAAAGCCCACTAAGGCCCATATAGCTCCCGGGGGGTTCCGGTAACCTCCCGGTACTCCGGTAAAATCCCGATTTCACCCGGAACACTTTCGATATCCAAACATAGGCTTCCAATATATCAATCTTTATGTCTCGACCATTTCGAGACTCCTCGTCATGTCCGTGATCACATCCGGGACTCCGAACAACCTTCGGTACGTCAAAATGCATAAACTCATAATATAACTGTCATCGTAACCTTAAGCGTGCAGACCCTACGGGTTCGAGAACAATGTAGACATGACCGAGACACGTCTCCGGTCAATAACCAATAGCGGGACCTGGATGCCCATATTGGCTCCTACATATTCTACGAAGATCTTTATCGGTCAGACCGCATAACAACATACGTCGTTCCCTTTGTCATCGGTATGTTACTTGCCCGAGATTCGATCGTCGGTATTCCAAATACCTAGTTCAATCTCGTTACCGGCAAGTCTCTTTACTCATTCTATAATACATCATCCCGCAACTAACTTATTAGTTGCAATGCTTGCAAGGCTTAAGTGATGTGTATGACCGAGAGGGCCCAGAGATACCTCTCCGACAATCGGAGTGACAAATCCTAATCTCGAAATACACCAACCCAACATGTACCTTTGGAGACACCTGTAGTACTCCTTTATAATCACCCAGTTATGTTGTGACGTTTGGTAGCACCCAAAGTGTTCCTCCGGCAAACGGGAGTTGCATAATCTCATAGTTATAGGAACATGTATAAGTCATGAAGAAAGCAATAGCAACATACTAAACGATCGGGTGCTAAGCTAATGGAATGGGTCATGTCAATCAGATCATTCACTTAATGATGTGATCTCGTTAATCAAATAACAACTCATTGTTCATGGTTAGGAAACATAACCATCTTTGATTAACGAGCTAGTCAAGTAGAGGCATACTAGTGACACTTTGTTTGTCTATGTATTCACACATGTATTATGTTTCCGGTTAATACAATTCTAGCATGAATAATAAACATTTATCATGATATAAGGAAATAAATAATAACTTTATTATTGCCTCTAGGGCATATTTCCTTCAGTCTCCCACTTGCACTAGAGTCAATAATCTAGATTACACAGTAATGATTCTCACACCCATGGAGCCTTGGTGCTGATCATGTTTTGCTCGTGGAAGAGGCTTAGTCAACGGGTCTGCAACATTCAGATCCGTATGTATCTTGCAAATCTCTATGTCTCCCACCTGGACTAGATCCCGGATGGAATTGAAGTGTCTCTTGATGTGCTTGGTTCTCTTGTGAAATCTGGATTCCTTTGCCAAGGCAATTGCACCAGTATTGTCACAAAAGATTTTCATTGGACCCGATGCACTAGGTATGACACCTAGATCGGATATGAACTCCTTCATCCAGACTCCTTCATTTGCTGCTTCCGAAGCAGCTATGTACTCCGCTTCACATGTAGATCCCGCTACAACGCTTTGTTTAGAACTGCACCAACTTACAGCTCCACCGTTTAATGTAAACAGGTATCCGGTTTGCGATTTAGAATCGTCCGGATCAGTGTCAAAGCTTGCATCAACGTAACCTTTTACGATGAGCTCTTTGTCACCTCCATATACGAGAAACATATCCTTAGTCCTTTTCAGGTATTTCAGGATGTTCTTGACCGCTGTCCAGTGATCCACTCCTGGATTACTTTGGTACCTCCCTGCTAGACTTATAGCAAGGCACACATCAGGTCTGGTACATAGCATTGCATACATGATAGATCCTATGGCTGATGCATAGGGAACATCTTTCATATTCTCTCTATCTTCTGCAGTGGTCGGGCATTGAGTCTTACTCAACTTCACACCTTGTAACACAGGCAAGAACCCTTTCTTTGCTTGATCCATTTTGAACTTCTTCAAAATTTTGTCAAGGTATGTGGTTTGTGAAAGTACAATTAAGCGTCTTGATCTATCTCTATAGATCTTAATGCCTAATATGTAAGCAGCTTCACCGAGGTCTTTCATTGAAAAACTTTTATTCAAATATCCCTTTATGCTATCTAGAAATTCTACATCATTTCCAATTAGTAATATGTCATCCACATCTAATATCAGAAATGCTACAGAGCTCCCACTCACTTTCTTGTAAAAACAGGCTTCTCCAAAAGTCTGCATAAAACCAAATGCTTTGACCACACTATCAAAATGTTTATTCCAACTCCGAGAGGCTTGCACCAGTCCATAAATGGATCGCTGGAGCTTGCACACTTTGTTAGCTCCCTTTGGATCGACAAAACCTTCTGGTTGCATCATATACAACTCTTCTTCTAGAAATCCATTCAGGAATGCAGTTTTGAAATCCATCTGCCAAATTTCATAATCATAAAATGCGGCAATTGCTAACATGATTCGGACAGACTTAAGCATCGCTACGGGCGAGAAGGTCTCATCGTAGTCAATCCCTTGAACTTGCCGAAAACCTTTTGCGACAAGTCGAGCTTTGTAGACAGTAATATTACCATCAGCGTCAGTATTCTTCTTGAAGATCCATTTATTCTCAATTGCTTGCCGATCATCGGGCAAGTCAACCAAAGTCCATACTTTGTTCTCATACATGGATCCCATCTCAGATTTCATGGCTTCAAGCCACTTTGCGGAATCTGGGCTCACCATTGCTTCTTCATAGTTCGTAGGTTCATCATGATCTAGCATCATGACTTCCAGAACGGGATTACCGTACCACTCTGGCGCGGATCTTACTCTGGTTGATCTACGAGGTTCAGTAGTATCTTGTTCTGAAGTTTCATGATCATTATCATTAACTTCCTCACTAACTAGTGTAGGTGTCACAGAAATAGTTTTCTGTGATGTACTACTTTCCAATAAGGGAGCAGGTACAGTTACATCGTCAAGTTCTACTTTCCTCCCACTCACTTCTTTCGAGAGAAACTCCTTCTCTAGAAAGTTTCCGAATTTAGCAACAAAAGTCTTGCCTTCGGATCTATGATAGAAGGTGTATCCAATAGTCTCCTTTGGATATCCTATGAAGACACATTTCTCCGATTTGGGTTCGAGCTTATCAGGTTGAAGCTTTTTCACATAAGCATCGCAGCCCCAAACTTTCAGAAACGACAACTTTGGTTTCTTGCCAAACCACAGTTCATAAGGCGTCGTCTCAACGGATTTTGATGGTGCCCTATTTAACGTGAATGCGGCCGTCTCTAGAGCGTATCCCCAAAACGATAGCGGTAAATCAGTAAGAGACATCATAGATCGCACCATATCCAGTAAAGTACGATTACGATGTTCGGACACACCATTACGCTGTGGTGTTCCGGGTGGCGTGAGTTGCGAAACTATTCCACAATTTTTCAAATGTACACCAAACTCGTAACTCAAATATTCTCCTCCACGATCAGATCGTAGAAACTTTATTTTCTTGTTACGATGATTTTCAACTTCACTCTGAAATTCCTTGAACTTTTCAAACGTTTCAGACTTATGTTTCATTAAGTAGATATACCCATATCTGCTTAAATCATCTGTGAAGGTGAGAAAATAACGATATCCGCCACGAGCCTCAATATTCATCGGACCACATACATCTGTATGTATGATTTCCAACAAATCTGTTGCTCTCTCCATAGTACCGGAGAACGGCGTTTTGGTCATCTTGCTCATGAGGCACGGTTCGCAAGTACCAAGTGATTCATAATCAAGTGGTTCCAAAAGTCCATCAGTATGGAGTTTCTTCATGCGCTTTACACCGATATGACCTAAACGGCAGTGCCACAAATAAGTTGCACTATCATTATCAACTCTACATCTTTTGGCTTCAACATTATGAATATGTGTATTACTACTATCGAGATTTAACAAGAATAGACCACTCTTCAAGGGTGCATGACCATAAAAGATATTACTCATATAAATAGAACAACCATTATTCTCCGATTTAAATGAATAACCTCTCGCATCAAACAAGATCCAGATATAATGTTCATGCTCAACCCTGGCACCAAATAACAATTATTCAGGTCTAATATTAATCCCGAAGGTAGATGTAGAGGTAGCGTGCCGACTGCGATCACATCGACTTTGGAACCGTTTCCCACGCGCATCATCACCTCGTCCTTAGCCAATCTTCGCTTAATCCGTAGTCCCTGTTTCGAGTTGCAAATATTAGCAACAGAACCAGTATCAAATACCCAGGTGCTACTGCGAGCATTAGTAAGGTACACATCAATAACATGTATATCACATATACCTTTGTTCACCTTGCCATCCTTCTTATCCGCCAAATACTTGGGGCAGTTCCGCTTCCAGTGACCAGTCTGCTTGCAATAGAAGCACTCAGTTTCAGGCTTAGGTCCAGGTTTGGGTTTCTTCTCTTGAGTAGCAACTTGCTTGCTGTTCTTTTTGAAGTTCCCCTTCTTCTTCCCTTTGCCCTTTTTCTTGAAACTAGTGGTCTTGTTGACCATCAACACTTGATGCTCCTTCTTGATTTCTACCTCCGCAGCTTTCAGCATCGCGAAGAGCTCGGGAATAGTCTTATTCATCCCTTGCATATTATAGTTCATCACGAAGCTCTTGTAGCTTGGTGGCAATGATTGGAGAATTCTGTCAATGATGCAGTCATCCGGAAGATTAACTCCCAACTGAATCAAGTGATTATTATACCCAGACATTTTGAGTATATGCTCACTGACAGAACTGTTCTCCTCCATCTTGCAGCTATAAAACTTATTGGAGACTTTGTATCTCTCAATCCGGGCATTTGCTTGAAATATTAACTTCAACTCCTGGAACATCTCATATGCTCCATGACGTTCAAAACGTCATTGAAGTCCCGATTCTAAGCCGTAAAGCATGGCACACTGAACTATCGAGTAGTCATCAGCTTTGCTCTGCCAGACGTTCATAACATCCGGCGTTGCTCCTGCAGCAGGCCTGGCACCCAGCGGTGCTTCCAGGACGTAATTCTTCTGTGCAGCAATGAGGATAATCCTCAAGTTACGGACCCAGTCCGTGTAATTGCTACCATCATCTTTCAACTTTGCTTTCTCAAGGAACACATTAAAATTCAACGGAACAACAGCACGAGCCATCTATCTACAATCAACATAAACAAGCAAGATACTATCAGGGACTAAGTTCATGATAAATTTAAGTTCAATTAATCATATTACTTAAGAACTCCCACTTAGATAGACATCCCTCTAATCCTCTAAGTGATCACGTGATCCAAATCAACTAAACCATGTCCGATCATCACGTGAGATGGAGTAGTTTCATTGGTGAACATCTTTATGTTGATCATATCTACTATATGATTCACGCTCGACCTTTCGGTCTCCGTGTTCCGAGGCCATATCTGTATATGCTTGGCTCGTCAAGTATAACCTGAGTATTCTGCGTGTGCAACTGTTTTGCACCCGTTGTATTTGAACGTAGAACCTATCACACCCGATCATCACGTGGTGTCTCAGCATGAAGAACTTTCGCAACGGTGCATACTCAGGGAGAACACTACTTGATAATTTAGTGAGAGATCATCTTATAATGCTACCGTCAATCAAAGCAAGATAAGATGCATAAAAGATAAACATCACATGCAATCAATATAAGTGATATGATATGGCCATCATGTTCTTGTGCTTGTGATCTCCATCTCCGAAGCACCGTCGTGATCACCATCGTCATCGGCGTGACACCTTGATCTCCATCGTAGCATCGTTGTCGTCTCGCCAAGCTTATGCTTCCACGACTATCGCTAGCGGTTAGTGATAAAGTAAAGCATTACATCGCGATTGCATTGCATACAATAAAGCGACAACCATATGGCTCCTGCCGGTTGCCGATAACTCGGTTACAAAACATGATCATCTCATACAATAAAATTCAGCATCATTCCTTGACCATATCACATCACAACATGCCCTGCAAAAACAAGTTAGACGTCCTCTACTTTGTTGTTGCAAGTTTTACGTGGCTGCTACGGGCTTAAGTAAGAACCAATCTCACCTACGCATCAAAACCACAACGATAGTTTGTCAATTTGACTCCGTTTTAACCTTCGCAAGGACCGGGCGTAGCCATACTCGGCTCAACTAAAGTTGGAGAAACTGTCACCCACAAGCCACCTCTGTGCAAAGCACGTCGGGAGAACCGGTCTCGCGTAAGCGTACGCGTAATGTCGGTCTGGGCTGCTTCATCCAACAATACCGCCGAACCAAAGTATGACATGCTGGTAGGCAGTATGACTTATATCGCCCACAACTCACTTGTGTTCTACTCATGCATATAACATCAACATATAAAACCTAGGCTCGGATGCCACTGATGGGTTTCGTAGTAATTTCAAAAAATTTCCTACGCACACGCAAGATCATGTGATGCATAGCAACGAGAGGGGAGAGTATGATCTACATACCTAGTAGATCGACAACGGAAGCGTTTGGTTGATGTAGTCGTACGTCTTCACGATCCGACCGATCAAGCACCGAAACTACGGCACCTCCGAGTTCTAGCACACGTTCAGCTTTATGACGATCCCCGGACTCCGATCCAGCAAAGTGTCGGGGAAGAGTTCCGTCAGCACGACGGCGTGGTGACGATCTTGATGCACTACAGCAGCAGGGCTTCGCCTAAACTCCGCTACAATATTATCGAGGACTATGGTGGCTGGGGGCGCCGCACACGGCTAAGGAATAGATCACGTGGATCAACTTGTGTGTCTCTGGGGTGCCCCTACCTCCGTATATAAAGGAGTAAGGGGGGAGGCTGGCCGGCCAAGGAGGGTGCGCCAGGAGAGTCCTACTCCCTCTGGGAGTAGGATTCCCCCCCAATCCTAGTTGGAATAGGATTCGTGGAGGGGGAAAAGAGAGAGGGGGGCCGGCCACCTCTCCTTGTCCTAATAGGACTAGGGGAGGGGGGAGGCGCGCGGCCCATCTTGGGCTGCCCCTTCTCTTTTCCACTAAAGCCCACTAAGGCCCATATAGCTCCCGGGGGGTTCCGGTAACCTCCCGGTACTCCGGTAAAATCCCGATTTCACCCCGAACACTTCCGATATCCAAACATAGGCTTCCAATATATAAATCTTTATGTCTCGACCATTTCAAGACTCCTCGTCATGTCCGTGATCACATCCGGGACTCCGAAAAACCTTCGGTACATCAAAATGCATAAACTCATAATATAACTGTCATCGTAACCTTAAGCGTGCGGACCCTACGGGTTCGAGAACAATGTAGACATGACCGAGACACGTCTCCGGTCAATAACCAATAGCGGGACCTGGATGCCCATATTGGCTCCTACATATTCTACGAAGATCTTTATCGGTCAGACCGCATAACAACATATGTCGTTCCCTTTGTCATCGGTATGTTACTTGCCCGAGATTCGATAGTCGGTATTCCAAATACCTAGTTCAATCTCATTACCGGCAAGTCTCTTTACTCGTTCTGTAATACATCATCCTGCAACTAACTTATTAGTTGCAATGCTTGCAAGGCTTAAGTGATGTGTATGACCGAGAGGGCCCAGAGATACCTCTCTGACAATCGGAGTGACAAATCCTAATCTCGAAATAGGCCAACCCAACATGTACCTTTGGAGACACCTGTAGTACTCCTTTATAATCACCCAGTTACGTTGTGACGTTTGGTAGCACCCAAAGTGTTCCTCCGGCAAATGGGAGTTGCATAATCTCATAGTTATAGGAACATGTATAAGTCATGAAGAAAGCAATAGCAACATACTAAACGATCGGGTGCTAAGCTAATGGAATGGGTCATGTCAATCAGATCATTCACTTAATGATGTGATCCCGTTAATCAAATAACAACTCATTGTTCATGGTTAGGAAACATAACCATCTTTGATTAACGAGCTAGTCAAGTAGAGGCATACTAGTGACACTTTGTTTGTCTATGTATTCACACATGTATTATATTTCCGGTTAATACAATTCTAGCATGAATAATAAACATTTATCATGATATAAGGAAATAAATAATAACTTTATTATTGCCTCTAGGGCATATTTCCTTCAGGTAAGACAAGGGACAAGGTAACCTAAAAGCTTTCATAGACATCATCTTGTGTGTGCATCACTTTATGTCTATGGATATCCTTGTTTGTTCCTTGTGGGACTAACCCGTGTAGGTATTGAAAGTGCAACTCACTCCAATGGATAGCTTCAAATGATCTACATCAACATTGAGCATCCACATCTTCAACATCTACATGAAGTCATCATCGACAAAACCCAAGGTTAGTTCATCCCTCTTAGGGGGGATCTCACATCTAGGGGGAGCTTTACTCTAAGAATTGAGCTAAAGCAACTCTAATGGTGTGAACACAACAATGTTTTTATGTAAAAGTGGTAACCCCACTTGTGCTTAAATGATGAGTATGACCTATGATCAAATGTTCTCATTTGACTCTAAGTCAATATACTCATATATAGATGACCTAGTCATCGCAAATTGTTTGATAGATGCTAGAATTGGTTGTGCATGCTTTGCCACATATTTCAATTGCCATTTTATTGTGTGAGCATGTTGATTGCATATTTCACTCATTCGAGGACATCCACTTGTTGTTTTGATTGATTGTTTTTCTTTTCTTTTGCCAAGTGGATGGACAAGAATGCCTAAGAACCCTCTCTAGCTATCTATGCTTTTCTCGTCTCAAACTCTATTCATGCTACATCAGAAAATTTGATCAAGTCAGATTCGAACCACTCTGTGTGAGGAGCACTCGGAGTCCCCGATTCGTCATAGACTTAAACTTCCAAAACTTCTTTGTGCTTTTCGGTCTGACTGATTCCTCCATTTCGGTCATACCGAGATCACTAAGTCGATCTAGGTTTTCAATCTCGGTGCAACCGATTTGAACCTTTCGGTCACACCGAGTTTCAGTAACTGCTTGCAGTTATGAATCTCGGTGCCACCGAGTTGTTCCACTCGGTCACACCGATAGGGTCGGGCTATATATACTCACGGGAAATTTTTTGGAAATTTCTCCGAAACCCCTTCGCCCGCGCGTAGCTCGCTCTGCCTCCAGGGTCTCCGGATCGTCTTCCTCGTCGCCAGCCGCCTCCTGTCGCTGGTCTCCGCCGCCGTCAACAGAATTCTTCCCCGCCGTTGCCACCGTAGCGAGTTCATCGCCGAACTAGGGTATGGACTCGATCACAGTGCTATCCCCATCCGATTCCTAGCACATTGTGTTCACTATGATTCTTACCACGATTGAAATGCTTCTATCCAGTCAAAATACTCCGTAGATTAGAGTTGAATTGAAAATTTAGGGTTAGGTTTCCGCCGAAACCATCTCGGACCAACTGAGTTGTGGAACTCGGTACCACTGATTCGGCTCAGGCCATTGCACATGTAATTTTCGGTATGACCGAGAATTGCAAATCGGTGTGACCGAGTTCAGGACTTTGTGAAACCCTAGCAGTCTCGGTGCCACCGAACTGTGACTCGGTCTGACCGAGTTCACTAGTTTAGGTTCCAACAGCTGCTTCGGTATCACCGAGTTTACAAATCGGTTGATCCGAAATGCTTTCTGTGGAAAACTAAAACCAAGTTTTTGACTCATTCTTTTGCAAAAACCTCTACATTTTGTGATGCTCATCCACTCTATCTCATCTATATCTATTCACAGGGTCTGCTGTCAGTGTTTGCAATATGTCTGATCAGAGTGACAGCCAGAACAGGTCAGAGGAGCAGGTTCACCTGAGTGAGGGCACTAGTCCCTCTAGCAGTTCAGATGATGGTAGAAGGAGCACTCCCAGCAACTTTCCCAAAGCTTCCACCAGAACAAGGAAGAAGAAACCTCTGAATCTGAGGATGAAGACTATGTGGCAGTTGAGGATGAGGCCACTTCCAAGAAGAAAGTGGTTAAGAAGGAATATAGCACTGCTGCTGCCACCAAGCCAAGCATGAAGCAAAAGGTTCCTGCAAAGAGAATTCCAATGTCTAAGGCCAGAGCATCTACTCAAGTCCCTTTGGGATCTGAACCCAAAGAGGCTGCTGCAGAAGGGAAGACGAGGAAGGAGAGGATCAAAAAGACCACTGCTAGAGTGCTTGGGAGATCCTCAATCATGAGAGATTCTAAAGAGGAAGAGGAAGAAGAGGTTGCTGCACCAGCACCTAAGGCCTAGAAGCTTATGGGTGATGCTATCAGGACAGGGGCTGCTTCATCAAAGCCCAAAGAAGCACCCAAAGCAGCCTCCAAGCCCAAGAGTGCACCTAAGAGGAATACCAGGAGTATACCAGCTACTGAGAAGAACAAGGCCCCAGTGCCTGAAGTTGCTGCTGATGAAGATGATGAAGGACAAGTCCTGAGGAAGCTCAAACCCAAGATTCCAAACCACAGTGATGCTCATCCTGTGGCTGAGAACATGAAGATCAGGAGAGACTCAGGACTGAGGAAATGGAGAGAGTCAGATCCATATGCCACCAGGAGAAGGACTGCTGTTGATTACAGGTTCCACACAAAGGAACAGCAGGATTTCTATGAGACAATTTTGTTGGACAAGAAGCCTATAGTGTGTGATATGTGGTGGGTCGACTGGACCTACATGAAGGAGAATGAAGAACACTATCCTGGAGTGTATGACAGCTTCAGTGCGTGTGGAGTTGCAGACTTTGTTGGGCAGAAGCTCACAAACTGGAATGATGAGCTCATTATGCAATTCTACTCCACAGCACATTTCTATCCAGATGGCAGAATAGTTTGGATGTCTGAAGGAACGAGATACCAATCAACTATTGAGGAATGGGCCAATCTGATCAATTCCCCAAAGGAAAGTGAAGATGACTTGGATGTTTATGCCAAGAAAAAGATGGATCACAATTCTATGTCACAGATGTACAAGGAGATCCCAGACAAAGCTCTTGAGACTTTCAAGTTTGGGTCAGTCCATTTTCTTCTGTCAGGACTGCCAACGATCAACTGGATCCTAAGGCACACTCTTTTGCCCAAGTCAGGTGACCACAACATGATCAGAGGGCATGCAATTAATTTGCTACACATATTTGATGTGCCACAGAAATTCAAGGTCATGAGCCTCATGGCTGAGACTATCAAGAGGACAGCTGCAGACCAAAAGAGAAGTTGTAGATATGCCCCACAAATCCAGGAGTTGATAAACTCAAAGATGGGCACAGGCACATACCTGTTGGATAAGGAACACTTGCCTATCTACCCAGACTTCGAGGAAAATCATGTTGTGATGAATGAGAATGAACCATCATCAGTACAAGCTCAAGAGAAGAAGGAGAAAGCAAAGAAACAGAAGGCTGCCAAGATGCCAACTCAAGAGGAGGCATCTGAGTACTTTTTGAAAAGCAAGCAGGACGAGCTTGGTTATTTAATAGCATCAACTCTTAGGATTGAGAAGGGGTTGGCCACCCTGACTCAAAACCAGGAGAGCTTGGAAAGAATTGTGGAGCAGCTACAAGATGATATGCAGGAGAGGAAGGGCAGAACAACCACTAATGCATTTGCCAGAGTGCCTCGAGCTCAGAGATCAACTATAGTGCCAGTAACAGACACTAGAGCCACTTCATCTGCACCAGCTACAGCTTCAGTGCCACCAGCTCCAGCACCTACCCCAGCAGCTCCATCTACTTCGACTGAAGCCTTCATTCTTGGAGTTCTCCGGACACCACCACCTGAAGACCAAGCCTAAGAGACGTTTTAGTGCTATGCATTTTCTATGAACTTTTTGGTAACTTGTTGCCAAAGGGGGAGAAAAATGTATAGATCATAGGCTTCAAGAGAGAGAGTTTGCTTTTGTTCTCTCTTGTCTTCTTGGTTGAACTTTGTTTGTCTTTTGATTGCTTGAGATACTATGCTATTATCTATGAGACATTGATGATCATGTGGTTGATCATAGGCTACACTTATGCTTGTTAGATGAGATTATCTTACTTATCCTTATATGATCATTCACTTTGCTTGGTGATGAGTGCATGTATTCAATCTTTATTATTTTGAGCGCTCCACCAAGATGTATGTGACATGGAAGAGTAACCCATGATCCTAACTCATTGTGCATTTGCAGTCCAAAGCAAATCTTAAGATATGCACAAATTTAGGGGGAGCTCTTGCTTTTCACATACTTCTCAAAGCGACAATATCTTTCACTCTTATTATCATTTGTCGAAGCTTTGACCTATATGTTGTCATCAATTACCAAAAAGGGGGAGATTGTAAGTGCAACTATCCCTGGGTGGTTTTGGTAATTCCTAACAACATATAGCTCATTGAGCTAACATTATTCCAAGATTAATATTTTAGCAAAAGCTCAACGAATGGCATGGCATGGATGAGGAAAGTGGATCCCTCAAAATTCTAAGGACAAAAAGTTTGGCTCAAGCTTGAAGCTCAAGACTCTACATTTTATATTTTAGTAATCCAAGATCACATTGAGTCTATAGGAAAAGCCAATACTATCAAGGAGGGATGAGGTGTTGCTTAATGGCTTGCTTGCTCAAAATGCTTAGTGATATGCTCCAAAATCCTCAACTACCTTCCCACATCCACATATGACCTAAACCAAAAGTCAAACTAGGCCCCATCGATTCTTTCTATCCGGCGCCACCGAGTTTCAAATGTCATAGCCACTGCCACAAACCCTAGGCAAATCGGTCTCATCGATAGGGATCTCGGTCTCACCGAGATGGGATTGTAATCTCTCTGTTTCCCTTTGTAACGTTTTGATCTTACCGAGATGAGCGATCGGTCCCACTGAGATTGCAATGTAAACTCTCTGTTTCCCTTCTGTAACATTTCGGTCTCACTGAGATGAGCGAATCGGTCCCACCGAGTTTACCTGACCAACTCTCTGGTTAGCTTATTACCAAAATCGGTCCTACTGAGTTTGTGTAATCGGTCACACCGAGATTACGTTATGCCCTAACCCTAACCATATCGGTCCTACCGAGTTGCATCTCAGTCCCACCGAAAATCCTAACGGTCACTAGGTTTGTTGAATCGGTCCGACCGAGTTTAACCATTCGGTCCCACCGAGTTTGGCAAGTTGTGTGTAACGGTTAGATTTTGTGTGGAGGCTATATATACCCCTCCACCCACTCTTCATTCGTGGAGAGAGCCATCAGAACATACCTACACTTCCAATACAAATTTTCTGAGAGAGAACCACCTACACTTGTGTTGAGGTCAAGATATTCCATTCCAACCATATGAATCTTGATCTCTAGCTTTCCCCTAGTTGCTTTCCACTCGAATCTTCTTTCCACCAAATCCAAATCCTGTGAGAGAGAGTTGAGTGTTGGGGAGACTATCATTTGAAGCACAAGGGCAAGGAGTTCATCATCAACACACCATTTGTTACTTCTTGGAGAGTGGTGTCTCCTAGATTGGCTAGGTGTCACTTGGGAGCCTCCGACAAGATTGTGGAGTTGAACCAAGGAGTTTGTAAGGGCAAGGAGATCGCCTACTTCGTGAAGATCTACCGCTAGTGAGGCAAGTCCTTCATGGGCGACGGCCATGATGGAATAGACAAGGTTGCTTCTTCGTGGACCCTTCATGGGTGGAGCCCTCCGTGGACTCGCGCAACCGTTACCCTCCGTGGGTTGAAGTCTCCATCAACGTGGATGTACGATAGCACCACCTATCGGAACCACGACAAAAACATCCGTGTCTCCAATTGCGTTTGAATCCTCCAAACCCTTCCCTTTACATTCTTGCAAGTTGCATGCTTTACTTTCCGTTGGTCATATACTCTTTTGCATGCTTGCTTGAATTGTGTGGAGATTGCTTGACTTGTGCTAAGATAGCTAAAATCTACCAAGAACTAAAATTGGGAAAAGGCTAGATTTTTATTTGGTCAAGTAGTCTAATCACCCCCCCTCTAGACATACTTTCGATCCTACAATTGCCTCTAGGGCATATTTCCTTCTGAAACTTCCACCTCTGCATCCCTCCCAATCTCGAAAATATCTACCGCCTGGAAGGTTTTAATGTTTGATAGCACACGATTAGTATGTGCGGCCCGTGTGCGATGTCTATTACTCCCGCTCTGCTTCAGTCCCTTGATTCAATTTTTCAGTAGCCCTGGTATTTTTCTCCCGCCTTTGCATCCCTTGCAATCTCAAAAATATCTGCTCGCCCTTGATCGAAATTTTCAGTAGTCCTGCCTTGTTACTCCCGCCTAGTAAAATTTTCAGTTGCCGCAGTATTTCCTCAAACACAACCTCCGCCCACACAGACACACACAACCCTCGAAACCATTGGTAGGTTGCCGCCATCGCCGGCGCCTCCATCCTCAACCTATGCCTGTGTGCCGGGGAGCTCGAGTAGCCAATGGCCAAAAAGAGGTTTATTGAGGCCTTTTCACCCGACGCCGGCGAGGTGGCCGCCGAGGTGTCCCCGTCATCCTCCGCGGGCCCGATCCGCCATCGCCGGTCCCCTGATCCGCCCGCCGTATTGCCCCTATGCCGGTTCGAGGACTTCCCCGTCCTTCCCTGGACCCGGCAGCCAACGAAGTCCTACTTTGGGGTCCGACAGCGGCAGTGGGGGACGTGGGTCGCCGAGATTACTGTGGCTCGGTAGCTTCCACATGGCCGAGCTCGCGGCCATGGAGTACGACCGCTAGCAGTTCCGCTACCACGGCGCGGCGGCTAGGCTCAATTTCCCCTTCGGCACACGTTCGGTCCACCTCATTCCGCCGGAGCCAGGGGTGGTGAGCTCGGCTATGGCGCGGGAGGACCGCGAGGCGTGGGAGCGTCTCGAGATCGAGGCCGCCGATGAGGCCTACATGCAAGAGCTCCACCAGCAGCACCCGGAGCTCGTGGAGGCAGAGCCGGCGATCTTTGCCGGCGCGGAGGGCGGCGAGGTTACCGCGCTGTCCTCCGATGACGAGGTCGAAGGCAGTGAGGACGGCAGCGCGGAGGGTGGCGAGGTTATCGCGCTCTCCTTTGATGACGAGGTCGAAGGCGGCGGCGGCGCAGAGGGCATCGAGGTGGGCCTCGAGGATGAGGAGATCGATGTCGACGAGTGGAGGAGTGCCTTCCCCAACGACCCCGACGACGGTACTGGCCCGGACCCGGCTCGTGGCAGACCGTACATGACGAGGAAGGATTGGCTCGACCTCTACTTCGACCGAAAGTAGTATATATATATACCTACTATTAAAGGGAGGTGATATTATTGGTTTCGTCCCGCTTTGTTTGGCCCCGTTTCAATTAATTTCACATATGCAATTTGGTTTTGTTACTTGCCACCCATTTTGGCCCAATGGAGGAAGCCCATCCGGCGGCGCACTGTTGCGCAGTTCCGGAGAGCTAGCAAAAATAAAATTGTTGATGGGAGGGTTCGATCTCATAGCCTGCGAATCGGCCACACACAGTTTGTCCAATTAACCCAGCTAAAGATATGAGAGAATTTTTTTCTCCCGTTGCAACGCACGTCTATATATATATCCACTAAGGGTTTAGTCCTTTAACTTTTTAAGGATCGCCTAGAGATGTCCTTATGACTTGTTTATTTCAGTTCTTCACAATGTGATGCTCTATATGTCCAAATATTTGCTGTGCAGTTCAATTTCATCAATAACAGTTTCAACAATACCACTATGAATTACGATATTTGGTTGTTTTTAAGGATATTGCAGTTAACATGCCTTTTCGTTTTTCAATTGTTGTTTAGCAACATGCATTGTACTGAATGACTAAATATGCAATCCCATGCTACATAGCAACAAGGAAGAGTGTTACCTTAATGTTCTATTGATGTCTAGATATACATGTAATAAAATCTTATATAATGGGATAGATGGAGTGTTGTACTACATCATGTTTCAATTGTTGTTTAGCTTCTAATATTAACTTGGTGCTTTTAGGCACATATATCATTGCCAAAGATCCACACTTCGACCCTTTCTGCGTATGGGGCAATGAGATATTCATGAACCAGCACCAAGTGAGGAAACTGATAAAGATTGTTACTAAAATGGGTCAAAAGATGTCAATCGAATTATTTGTTTACACTTTATGCAAGACAACGGTGAACTGCAGGATGGTAAGTAAGAACCCTGTAGCCTTCTTTTTACTACCCGTAATGAGTTGTGTTAGATGGCAATATCTGAATCTTTTTTCTTTTGTAGTGGATCCTGAAGCAGTTTACTCAAGATTAAATCTGATACAACAAGATTGGTGGCCGACCATCACAAGGGGGTGGACTAGAGACCTGCATGCCTTCTGCATCCAGGTATAGCCATCCAGGAGAGCACAATAGGTTGGTAAAACACAAATGTTTGCGATATACACCATAATCCGAGATGGTTCACAGAGAGGAAACGTGTGCAAGCATGCACACAGTTGCCATTTCCAAAGCGTGTGTGATGTCAGACTCTATCACACATGGTGCGGGAAAACTAAATGTGTGTGATTGTCTACCTATCGTACAGGGTTTATAATCATGAACTGTTTGTGATGTGTCAGGCATCGTAAATCTCCCGTGCCTAGAATCTGCCTAGAAAACTGCCGTGCCTGGAATCTTCTTGGTTTTAGGCAGAACCACAAAACTCCGACTACGATGGCAATTCAAGCACAAACGAGTGACGAGGATGAAGCGTTTGGGATATTCGAGATATCGGAAACGGTTATACAGGGACAACTGTATGCATCAAGGCTCCCTATCCCCGATGGTTTCTGGGTCGTGTGGGAAGGACCCCCCTATCGCCCACATTCACTTGGAGACGGTTCCATATGTCATCACAGAAAGGGGTTAAAAACCTTTTGTTTAGGACCGACGTGCACCTATGCATCACGGATAGTTTCCTGGGAAGAAGGATGGATATATACAAGCCCATGCACTGGTCCTCGACGACCCCTCCTTATCTGAAATGATAAGGAGGACAACGAACAGAGATAAGTTCATCCCATCATTCCATGTTATGTTCTCGTATGAGAAACTTGTGCATAGGGAAACCTTGTTGTCTCTGCCATTTGCACTCCCATCTTTGACTCAAGTCCGCTCGACAAGGTTGGTTGTCATTGCATTTGGAGATATTAACGAGAGGCTAGCCTTCGTTTACGCTCCTAACCCATTTTTGAGCTCATTGAACGAGGTTTAGTAGCATCCACGATGAAGGCCGACAAGATGTCTTGCCAGAAAACATTGTTTACTAAGAAAGTATTGAAGGTTCGTCCTTCAGCATGTTTGATACATGCACAAGTATCCGGCAAGTGCTTTTTCCATTAATACATAGATAAACAAGTACAGATCATACAAAGTACAACACATGGATGAAGGATTACATAATTTTGATTAAAATTTGGCAAGTGCCTACATCTTTTGATACGAAAAAAATAAGTGCCCCGTAATGCCTTTCCTAGGAGTTACATTGAGAAGGAAAGAGGGAAAAAGGAGCGCCTGGGCAGAAGCCCGGCCTGACCCCATCAGGACCAGCGGGACGCAGCCTGACAAGATCGGGAGGGCGCCTCCCCAGCATGGAAGAAGAGGTCGGGGACGGGGCGAGTAGCTAGGCGATGCCCTAGTCACCCCTGCTAGGACCAGAGGAACACGGTCCGACAGGGACACCGACAGGGAAGACAAATTCGGAGTCCACGGGGAAGCCTGCCGGGGTCTAGCTAGAGGTGGTAGTGACAACTAAGTCAAACACCACCGGCAAATCGCTCTGCCGGGGTCCAGCTGCAGATAGTGGTGCTGCCGGCGCCTAGCTGACGGTGATGGTGTGTCCGATATTCGGCCGGAGTCCGAGTCGTCGTTTTCATGCTTGACGATCGGGGGCTCCTCCTCGCCGTCTTCACTGTCAGTGTCCTCCTCGTCACTATCGCCCGAGGTGGAGCTTTCATCATTGCTCAAGCTTTCCGTCCAGCACCCTAGACGAGCACCTGAGTGTCCGAAGACCTTGATGGAAATCATATCATGCTCCATCAACTTGAAGTGGAGGATGTGCCCTTCCACAAGGTAGTGGGCACGAGCAAAAGTTTTCCAGCCACGCCTAAGGAGCATGACGTGTGGTGCGGGGAACTCGATGTCCTCCCACACGTCTGCCATTGCAGCAGCCACTCATGCACAGCCGTAGTCCAAGTGGCTGATCGTCCTCTATCACCCTGGCAAAGGGGCGAGGGAGTCATAGGCAGCCGCACAGAGGATAGTGCAGCTTGACAATGAACTCCAACGAAGTGTCCTATGAATGGCCTGCTGGTGGCATTGGGCCCACTGGGGGAGGAATGACAGGCGCGCCACCCCTTCCACCCGAACCACGGGTGCTACGTTGACCTCGACCATGCCCTATAGCTTCACCTTGTGCACTAGATCCTGCCCCTGCCGCTGCAATGGGGCAGGAGCAGGGTGCTGAGAAGAAGCCATCGTTGCTACCGTCGCAGCCCGATCTTGGCCTCTTCCCCTCATCATGGTGGAAGCAAAACCGGGGAAGAAGAAGGAGAAGATGGTGGATGAGCATTGCCACTCCCCCACGCCTCCCTTTATAGTGGAACAAGGAGGGAAAGCGGGAGGGGCTGGCTCTCCACTACTCTAGGGTGACCGCCCCATGCTACTTCTTGAGCCTGTGTTTGTTTTTCCCTTGAGGAGGAAATGGTGATGCAGCAAAGTAGAGATAAGTATTTCCCTCGGTTAAGAACCAAGGTATCAATCCAGTAGTAGATACAAGAAAGTCCCCAATCTATGCACCTACAGAAACAATCAAACATTTGACCCAACGCGGTCACTTGCAAATGTGAGATCTGATAGAGATACATATAAAAGATTACTAAAACATAAAACAAAATAAAAGTAAATAAATTGCAGCAAGATATTTTTGGGTTTTTGGTTTATAGATCTGAAAATATATGATGGAAAATAGATCCGAGGGCCATATGTTTCACTAGAGGCTTCTCTTTTCAAGGAAAATAATACGGTGGGTGAACAAATTACTGTCGAGCAATTTATAGTAAAGCGCAAAGTTATGACGATATCCAAGGCAATGATTATGAATATAGGCATCACATCTGTGTCAAATAGACCGGAACAATTCTGCATTTACTACTATTACTCCACACATCAACCGCTATCCAGCATGCATCTAGAGTATTAAGTTCATAAGAATGGAGAAACACCTTAAGTAAGATGACATGATGTAGAGGGATAAACTCAAGCAATATGATGAAAACCCCATCCTTTTACCGTTGATGTCAACAATACAAATATGTGCTTCGCTACCCCTACTTTGTCACTGGGTGAGGACACCGTAAGATTGAACTCAAAACTAAGCACTCCCATTGCAAGAAAAACCAATCTAGTTGGCCAAACCAAACCAATAATTCGAAGAGAAATATGAAGATATCAAATCATGCATATAATAATTCGGAGAAGATTCAAATAATATTCATAAATAAACTGATCATAAATCCACAATTCATCGGATATCGACAAACACATCGCAAAAGAAGAATACATCGGATAGATCTCCAAGAACATCAAGGAGAACATGGTATTGAGAATCAAAGAGAGAGAAGAAACCATCTAGCTACTAGATATGGCCCCATAAGTCTGTGGTAAACTACTCACGCTTCATCAGAAGGGCGGTAAAGTTGATGTAGAAGCCCTCCATCACTACTAGGAAATAGCTTATAGATAGACGCTTACTAGTAGCGCGTTATATTGGCCCACTCTATTGCTAATTACTAGTAGCGCACTATATTATTCCCTCGCTACTAGTAAATATTACATGTAGTACATAGCAAAAAAAACACGCTATTAGTAATATCTCCCGTGAACAAGATGTAGCAGTAGCGCATGTAGTAAAACCTGCGCTATTACTAGATGAAAAGCTATAATGCAGGTGATACATCCCACGCTATTGCTACCCCGATCCACTCCCACCCCACCGAACTCTCTCGTGAGTCCTTAAAAAAAACTCTCTAACCTCACCCCCACCACTTGGTCGACCTCCTCTCCCCCACGATCTCTTCCCCGCCGCCGCCACCCACGCCGGCCGATTCCGGCGAGCTCCGGCCGCGCGCTAGACGCCCCCAAGCTCCACCCCTCCCTCCCCATCGTCCAGATCCGTGCCTCAAGGCGTACATCCTTGCCCGCGGCTAGGGTTTCGGGAGCCTCCCGTGTTCTTGCCGGAATCCACCACAATCGGCGATGGCGAGGCCGGCGCTTGCGGGATCCGTCACTGGCGTTGCCCAGGTAGGCCATTCCCCTCCTTCCTTGCTTGGATCCGCCCTCTCCTCCTCACCTTCTCCTCCTATCTGTGCCTTTGCTGCAGGTCACCATGGCGCGGAGGAGGAGGGGCACACCTAGCCGCCAGCCCTGCTCTACTCGAGGAGGAGGGGCCTGCTCCTAGGGCGACCAAGAGGTCCTGCACGAGCTCAAGCATGGCCACGATGACCCACCACGGCAGGTATATCTCCATCTCCCTCCCCTTATTCTACTACTCACTACTGCTGCTAAGTTGAGGCCAAATGTCAATAAATATGCCTCATGGGCCTGAGTCAATTCATTCTTCAATCAGCCTATCATTTTTCTTTTAGTTGCATCATAATGGTATTCTGTAATAACTGCAGTTTGTTGAATCTCGTGAGATACTAAATTCACCAAATCCTCGAGCAAGTATATGGGAGAGAAGGATGCAGTAGCATTGAAGCTTAGTATTTTTCCAATGAAAAACCATTATATGGCTGCTTCACACCATCTTGAGTTGTATCAGGATATTTGTTAACTGCAGAAAAAGAGAAATGTTAATGTTTCCATTTAAATATATTGAGGGATGACATATGTAAGTTATTTCAGGTGAATTTTGCTTCTATTCTGGTTGTGGATAGCCTTGGTATCAATGTGATGGTAACAACCCTCTCAAAGATTGGCTCAATTTCAGTAATACTTTCTACTATTGTTCATGCATAGGCATATAAATGATGAGATAAATAATAACAGTAAAAATGGAGGTAACAGGGTAGCAGAGTGTTCATTATAACAACAACCAAGAGTTGGACTGCCTAAGGTTGAATCCATATTCACTGTAGATTCAGCATGGTACTGCAGTAGTGCTTGTTTAGTAATTAGTAATCTTACTCTAAGAATAATAGTGGTCAATCTGCTCACTTTTTTATATTTACCTACTTGATCACTTTAGTTTACTCCCATAAAGTCTGTTTAGCCTGGCTACTTTGCATGTTGTGTCCTACTGCCTAGCGAACTATCCTTCCTATAAAATTCGAACACAATCTAGCTTGGTGCAAACTGATTCTGTAGCTTGGGGCTACTTTATGAGGCATTTGGTAGCGATAAAATATCTTGCTTTTAGTGCCAAGTTTGCTTGCACCAATTATATGTGTAACAATTAAGAGGGGGACTTTTGGAACTCATACATTCTATTTCAGTTAATCTCGAAGCAACTTTCCTGTGTGAATCTGATAATCTCACAATTAGAGGGGAACTTTATGAGGCATTTGTTTTTTTCCTTAGCGGTTCGGCACACTTAGTGCATAGAAATAGATTTTTTTTGGAAAGCTTCATCATGGATGTTGGTTTCGCCTTATTGCCACTCAGAGGTTGGATGGAGCATCGAGGATTTCAGGCTTGGGGTGGCCACGTGTTGCAGGATCGCAGGAAGAGTTGGATGTGTTCTGTAGAGACCAGGTGATCAATGTTGTTGCCGACAGGTACCTAAAGTACACACTTGTAAATTTGGTTGTTTATTTATCCTCGGAGCTGGTTCCCTTGATACTTTTTCTTAGAAACATGATCAAAGATACAAAAAGTTTTACTTCTTAAGCAGAAGTGGCGGTACAGTGTGCATGCCCTATTGGCCTGTTCATGCCAATGGCAGAAGTATCTGATTCATCCGACCCAATTCAAGTTAACTTGAGTGCAGCAGTAGATAAACATTCACTTACAAATTCTACTCCAAATGGACAGTCATAGTAGTACGCAGGCAGTGTAAAATGTGTTTTTGTTAGTTCAGTGAAAATTAGAGATCAACCTGATGGTACTTCATTTTTATTCTAATCTGCCAAATGCTATTAAGGAAATGAAGTTTCTTCCTCGATCAAGTTGTCAGTCCTTGGTTCATTCTCACCCTTTGCGCCATCGGCAACGGGTCATCTAGTGGATTGAAATGCTGACAGTGAAGCTGAGAATGGTTGATGTGGATCTAGCTTCTGGCCGGTGGAAAGCAAAGTTGTCTAAATCTCATTTCACTCGTGGTCATGCCTAGCATTGTATCCTTCTTAAGTTGGGTTTTCCCCAATTTCTAGGATTGATCTGTTTGGTACTACTTATAATTCATATATATACTATGCTGCTGCTATATGCTTTTGTTTCTGCTATTATTACTTAGTGATCTATAGGTTATTGTTATACTGTACTAATGCTACGAGTTCTTTGTGAGTTCCTAGTAGTGGTCTTGGTTCATTATTTAATTCCAGGATTTGTGAGTTCTTAGTAGGGAACACGTGGACATGAAGTTGCGGCGGCAACGATGACGACGGCATTGACATTGTCACGGGGCCGCGGCGACGACGACGACATCATCACAGTGATGCGGGGACGACGACGGTGTCGTCACGGTGCTGCTGCGGAGGCAACGATGATGACATCAACACCATCAACGGGCTTGTGGAGGCGCCGCCGACCTATACATGTGGTGTATAATGGATATATATATATATATATATGTGTGTGTATTAATTATCTATATCAGATATGTATGTTTGACTGTATGCATAACATGTGTGTATTATGAAATGCATGTACGTGAGTACTATAAAATGAAATAGGTAGATTTTTTAATCCTAATTTGTTACTAGTAGCGTGGATGTATCATAGACGGGCTACTACTATGCTGTTAGTAGTAGCGCAGTTTGAAATAGTAGTAGCGTGGGGCACCAGCGCTACTGGTATGTTTGTTTATTAGTAGCGTGGGGTAAAATACACGCTACTGCTAAAAACCTACGCTACTAGTAGTCCAAAAACCCACGCTATTGGTAAGGTTTTTTCTAGTAGTGCATGATCGAATCTCTCTTCGGCAGGGTGCCGGAAAACGTCCATGGGATCTCATGGGTACAGAAGGTTATTGCGGCGTAAAACTATTTTGGTGGACGCTTATGGTCGTTTGGGAATATTTCTAAATTTATAGGCCAAAGATTAGGGTTGGAGGAGTCCCGTGGGGCTCATAAGCATTGGTACAATGAGGTGCTATACAAACGGGTTTTAATTTTCGAGACGACGTTTGGAACCGTCGTCAAGTGAGTGATTGCAATAAGGGGTCCTTCCCACACGACCCAGAAATCGTCGGAGATAGGGAGCCTTGATGCATACAGTTATCTGTATAAAACTGTCTCGAATATCCCAAACGCTTCATCCTTATTACTCGTTTGTGCTCGCATTGCCATCGCAGTCGGAGATATGTGGTTTTACCTAAAACCAGGCGCAGTGCAGGCACATTCCAGGCGCAGGAGTTTTCCAGGCACGTACCGAACTGGCTCTACGTTTTTGATGCCTGGCACATCACAAACAGTTCATGATTATAAACCGTGTATGATAGGTCGACAATCACACACATTTAATTTTCCTGCACCGTTTGTGATGTTGTCTGACATCACACATGCTTTGCAAATGGGAACTGTGTGCATGGTTACACATGTTTTCTCTCCGTGAACCGTGACGGATTATGATGTATATCACACACGCTGTGCTTTATAGACCGTGTGTGCCCTAATAACCTGCACACCATAATTTTACCATAATTTAATTGCTGCTATTTAAAATTGTACCTAATTTGAATTTGAAAGTAGGCTATAGCTTTATTCATATCCGTCGGGTTCAAACCGTGTGCGCCATGACAGATTATGATGTATATCACACACGCTGTGCATTATTCGATTCACAGGTACTGTTCAAGAATTACATAAACACCAAATATGAATGATGAACCAGGGTTTTATGCTTGTACTATTATGGATGGTAAAGAAAGAGATGACGGACATTCTGGTTGCTGAACAAGGTGAAGCGGAATGGCCCTATTATGCTCTCCTAGATGCAGAAGGCACACACGACTCTAGTCCAACCCCTTGTGATGGAAAACCGCCAATCGTGTAATTTGAGAGGTAATCTTGAGTAAACTGCTTGAGGATCCACTGTAGAGGAAAAAGATTCAGACATTGTCATCTAAGACAACTCATTACGGGCAGTAAAAACAAGGCTACAGAGTTCTTACTTACCATCCCGCAGTTCACTGTTGTCTTTCATAAAGCGTAAACTAATAGTTCGATTGACATCTTTTGACCTATTTTAATAACAATCTTTATCAGTTTCCTCACTTGATGCTGGTTCATGAATATCTCATTGCCCCATACGCAGAAAGGGTCAAAGTGTGGATCTTTGGCAATGACATATGTACCTAAAAGCACCAACTTAATATTAGAAGCTAAACAACAATTGCAAAATGATGTAGTACAACACTCCCCCCCATCCCATTATATAATTTTTTATTACATGTATATCTATACATCATCAGAACTTTAAGGTAACAATCTTCCTTGTTCCTATGTAACCTGGGATTTCATATTTAGTCATTCAGTACAATGCATGTTGCTATGTAGCCTCGGATATATTAAATATGGCCCTAGTTAAACTACTAATAAATGGGTTACAAATATATTCAGTGAAATGTCAGATTCGATGATTAATCCCTTATCAGCCCCTAGGCCATATGGCAATGCGATGAAACTAACCTCGATGGAAAACAACATTGTTCTCAATATTGTCATGTATGAGTACATATAAAGGCATGTTAAGCACAACAGGCTAAACATCAACCAAATATATCCATGGTAGACAACATAATCTACAAATGATAGCTTCAGTGTGCACATTTAAGCACGCTAGTTAAGCAAAACAAGAAGTGGAAAGGTGTGTTAATTACATCAGGCATAACATTTCAAAATAAACAAATATTCATTCAAACTGGTATTGTGCAAGTCTAAAGTACACTAGTTATTATCAAAAAAACTAAAAGGCAAGTTAACTGCAATGTCCTTAATAGCAACCAAATATCGTAATTCACAGTGGTATTGTTGAAACTTTTATTGATGAAATTGAACTGCATGGCAAATAGTTGCACCTATAGAGCATCACATTGTGAAGAACTGAAATAAACAAGGCATAAGGCCATGTCTAGCCGATCATTTAAAAGTTAACGGACTAAAACCCTTAGTGGATATATATATATATATACTCCAACAATTTTTGTCCGTTTCTAGTCGATCCCCTAAACTTAACGTTGTAAACTTCAATTTGATCAAGTTTAAAGTTGGTTCAACTGAAAGTAGCATGCATTCAAACATAAACATAGATAGTGCATAATCGAACATAAAACATAAATTTAAACTAAACTAAACTACTTTCGGTCGAAGTGACGGTCGAGCCAATCCTTCCTCGTCAGGAACGGTGTGCCGCGAGCCGGGTCCGGGCAGGTGCCGTCATCGGGGTCATTGGGGAAGACACTCCTCTACTCATCGATGTCGATCTCCTCGTCCTCGCCGCCCACCTCGCCGCCGTCCTCGCCGCCTTCAACCTCGTCATCGGAGGAGAGAACAATAACCTCGCCGCCCTCCGTGCCGGAAAAGATCACTCGCTCCGCCTCCATGAGCTCCGGGTGCTGTTGGCGAAGCTCTTGCATGTAGGCCTGGTCGGCAGCCTCGGCCTCGAGGTGCTCCCACGCCTCGCGGTCCTCCCATGCCATAGACGAGTTCACCACCCCTGTCTCCGGCGGAATGAGGTCGACCGGACATGTGCTGAAGGGAAAATTGAGCCTAGCCACCGCGCCGTGGTAGTGGACCTGCCAGCAGTCATACTCCATGGCCGGGAGCTCGGCTGTGTGGAAGCTACCGGGCCACCAATGGGTGTGTGTCTCTTGATCCTTAATCTCGGCGACCCACATCCCCCACCGCCGTTGCCGGACCCCGAGGAAGGACCTCATCGGCGGCCGGGCCCAAGGGAGGACGGGGAAGTCCTCGAACCGGCATAGGGGCGCGACAGCGGGCGGATCGGTCGACCGGCGACGAGGATCGATAAAGAACCCTCAGAGGGCGGCGGGGACACCTCGGTGGCCACATCGCCGGCGTCGGGCGAAGAGGACGGGATAAAACTCTTTTGGTCCATTGGCTCCTTGAGCTCCCTGGCACACAGGCAGAGGTTGAGGATGGAGGCGGTGGTGGTGGCGATGGTGGCGACCTACCAATGGTTTCGGGCGAGGGAGGGTGGTGTGTGTCTGTGTGAGCGGAGGTTTTGGGGAGTATGTGGTGTGTGTGGAGGGGGGCAAGGTGGTCTTTGCGGAAATATCGTGGTAATTGAAAATCTTACTAGGAGGGAGTAAAATGCCAGGCTACTGAAAATTTGGATCAAGGGCGAGTAGATATTTTTGAAATGCAAGGGATGGAGAGGCGGGAGTAACAAGGCGGGGCTATTGAAAATTTGAATCAAGGATGAGCAGATATTTTAGAGATTGCGAGAGATGTAGAGGCGGGAGTAACAAGGCGGGGCTATTGAAAATTTGAATCAAGGTTGAGGAGATATTTTTGAGATTGCGAGGAATGTTGTGGAGGGAGTAAAATGCTGGGACTACTTAAAATTTGAATCAAGGGATTGTGTCGCGACCGGTTTTTCAGGATATATTTCCCAGAAAATGGTCCTTCTGCTCACCAGCCCCAGGGTTACTGTTAGCTGATGAGGAACCAACTTGATACAGAAATTCCAAGCAAAATACAAAATATGTAGTACAAGACCATTCTGGCCTATGAGTACAACACAAGGTTTCTAGTGGCTGATGACGGAAGCGGTTTGTGGTTCATCAGTGTCTATGGGACTCCATTTCCCACAGGAACAGCTGACCTGGATAACTCCTATCTTCGCGAGGCTGCTATCACCATTGCGTAGGTTCCGGGGCTGTCATCGCAACGCTCCTCTCCATGCAAGAAATCTGGCCAAGACAATAGCCAGGGACAAGCCAGTGAGTACTTTGAATGTACTCGCAAACATTATGAACTCAGGTATAATATAACAAATGATAATCATGGTCTGAAATATTCCATGATCACAACGTCAGTCATGAAATAAAAGTCCATGATGCACGCAAGCAGGTTATTCATGTCAAACACGAATATGCAATCAGAGAGTAGAAATAGAATGCACCGATCGGGTGTCTGAAGCGACGCCTCGAAAGGATAATAATATAAAGCATGCCTCAGTCGGGTGTCCGAGCGACACCACATAGAGGGCTTACAAATAAAATAAATAACAAACATGCCACAGTTGGGCGTCTGTGCGAGACCACATAAAGGGCTTATAAGTAATTTAAATAACAAGCATGCCACAGTCGGGCGTCTGAGCGACACCACATAAAGGGCTTATAAGTAATTTAAATAACAATCATGCCACAGTCGGGCGTCTGAGCGACACCACATAAAGGGCTTATAAGAGAATAATCACAGTGAATATCCAGGAGGTAGAACCGTCCCAGGGATACTCAATAATTCAAACAATACCAATGGTTAGGCTATAGTAGTAATAACATAATCATAATATGTCCCAAGTCATGATCAATGTTCTGGTTTAGCAATTTTTCCTCCGAAGACCGACACTTGACCCATCCCAGTCTGTAGTCCTTAACCATGGACACGGCTGTTCGAATAGATATAATCTCCGCAGAGGGTGTACTCTTTACCCACGAGTAACGTATTCCATTAGTCCATTGGGGCTAATTCCGTCTACGATCTTTTAATTGAAAACACACCTGACCGCACACACCAGCCTAACTTACCGGTGTCTGGAATCACCCACGACACCCGTTAAGCGAAACTCTAAGTGGGGAGGCTACAACCTCGACTAGCATGGGATCAAAAAAATTTATGACGCGCGCAAACTAGGGGAGCTACCCCCTCGGCTCCAACCGGAAACATCCATGCCCTCGGACCAGGTGGCATGTCTACCGGATGCAGCCGGTATCTTCCACCATGGCCTCTCTATACGGTGTGCTCTAGGAAGGGGTTGACAACTTACTGAACCGTACCCTACCTATGGCAGGGACAAGTGGTAGTACGAAACAAGTATGGGGGTTACTGGAACAAGACTCGATCTATGGTCGACTCAGGAGATGAAGGCATTCCCTGCAGGATTAGTATAACAAATATATTTCACACCAACAAACAGAATCACCACTCATCATACCTCACGATGCCTTACCGGACATAATCGTCTCAAAGAATTATTAGAGACAAGTTCATGTCTAACCAAGACGGAGACTTTTCCGGATTCCTCCCGATAGGCATGAAAGGCATACGAGGGTGATTACTATCAGAAGCATATCAAATTCCAACAGCAAGGAATCATCATTATGCACACATAAATATGATCATAACACCACATAAAAGACCAAACACTTCACGTCAAGGTGGTGTTGTATTAGCATCGAACGACACACAACAAATATTATGCCGGGGTTCAGAATGCTTGCCTTCAAGAGTATGCAAGTGGGGTGCACTTTTCGAAAGTTGTTTCCCTCTCCAAAATCCTATTTAAGAAAATTTCAAATTAACACATAGTTTCAAACAGTACAAAAAAAGTTGTTCCGAAATTTTTCAAATAAATATGAAAATAAACTAGACAAAATTTGAGAAACAACAGAAAAAGAATCCAGTCAAATGGACTTGTATTTTAAAAGTTATAGCTAGTCAAAGTTTAGTCAAAATTCTGTTTTTTAATAAAAATCAGAAAAAGAAAAACGGTTCATGGGCTTACGCTTTCCCCTTAGCGAAGGCGTATTCGGTGGAATACGTTTCCCCTTAAGCCAGCGCGGGTCGACTCGTGGGTCACTGACAGTGGGTCCCTTGGGCCCACTGGTCAGGTTTGACCAGTCGCCCGCGCCTCCTTCTCCTCTGGCCGAGTGGTGGCGGGGCTCCGGCGATCGCCGTCGACGAATGGCGGCTCCCCGCGGGATTCTGAGGGCGGGGATGGATCCGCTGGTCCAGGGCGGTCCTCCCAGTGGTTGATAGGCTGGCGGGGATGGAGGGGGTCGCCGACGGCGAGCTCCGCGGCGGACGGTGGTTTCGGGTGGATCGGGGCCTCGAGCTATGGTGGCTCCCGATCGGGGCTGAGGTGTTGGGTGGCTCCGCACGGTCGAGGGGAGTCGGACGGTGGCGCTGGAAGGACAGGGAAGGCCCTGCTCGCGACGTTCGGCACCGGAGCGTGGCGGCGGCCGAACTGGCCGGAGACGAGGAAGACGGCCTCCCTCCGTCGATTGCTGGCTATGGGAGCACTAGGGAGATGGCCTGAGGTTGCCTGAGGGTCTGGACGAGCTCGGGGCTCCTTTTATAGGCGGTCGAGGTTGGTTCGACGGCGGCAGTGGATAGGAACGGCGAACCGCCGTTCTGTAGCCAGGGGGCACGTGGCGATGGTTGGCGGGGTCTGGCAGGGCGAGAGGATGAGCTTGAGCTGTTCCAGGGGTAGCTGGCGGGCGAGGGTGGTCGGGGCGGTGCCGGCCATGGTAGGAGCGTGCCGCGGACGCCAGCGTGTCGCCAAGGGGGCTCTGACGACGGCGCTGTAGGGCGCCAGGGGCGGCTTGGATGGTTCTGGTGAGCGGGTGAGGACGGGCGTGGCTCTACAGGCGAGCAAAGGCCAGGGCGCGGGGTAAGCAAACGCGGCGGCTCGGTTGCGCGCGCGCGTGCAAAACATACGCTCTGGGCGCTCCCAGAGCACGCACGCCATGTGCTCGACGGAATGCCAAGGTGGCCTAGAGGGCTTGGGCGACAATGCAAATTAACAGAACAAGTTCAGAGGTGGCTAGGAGATTAGTGGACATGCTGGTTTGTCCAGAGGGGCAAGATCACAGTGCAAATGTGAAACTATGCCAAAACTGTCCATGAACACAAGGTGCTCGACAGAATGCCATGGGCATCGAGGCATCTCTTTGGGTGGCCAAAAACTCCAGATCAGAGTCTCTTTAGATGATAAAGAGGGTGGCAAGGTTAGTTTGACAAAAACAAAAACTCCCTAGTGCAAGTTTTTGAGAAAACCAAATCTGGACAGAAAATAAAGGGCATTATTGCATGTTCTTGAAATCTTCTAGTAGGTCCAATATCCTGGACTTAAGGGTTTGGTAGAGTGGTCAATAAGCAGGCACAATATCCTGGGCAATAGGGCAAGATAAAATATGGCTGCAGTGCAAAACACTAAACTGGACCAGAATGAAGATGAGGATGATTTGCTCAAATTTTTCAAAGAACACCATTGGGTTTTTGCATAAAGTTGAATTATACACTACTAGTAACATCCCCCAATTTTGGTGGAATTATTAAAGAAATATTTAAATAGGTTGTAGTGCAAATGGAACTCTAAAACTTATGAAAAATTACTTTTTTAAAAGAAATAAAGCTC
Organism: Triticum urartu; assembly: GCF_003073215.2. Lineage (NCBI taxonomy): Eukaryota > Viridiplantae > Streptophyta > Magnoliopsida > Poales > Poaceae > Triticum > Triticum urartu. Next base: position 121,559,708 of record NC_053022.1, read on the forward strand.
AGGAAAAAATAATTGTAGAAATAATTCCACTGATAAAAAGAAATGGTCTTGGGAAGATATACAAGTCCAACAATATTTTTGAAAGGTTTCCACCTAGAAGGAAAAAACTCAAAGATTTAGAGGGACAGAGTGATCTGAAATTAAAAGATAAAACTAGAAAATAAAAATTTAATTTCCTGGCAAAATTTTAATTAATAAATCAAGGTTAAAATTTTGGGGTGTTACAACACTACCCCCCTTAAGAAAAATCTCGCCCTCGAGATTTGCTAAGGGCTGCTTTGAAAAGAATTACTCCTACTATCTCAAAGTAATATCACAAAAATAACCATCCTACTCATGCAATAAAATGTGGCTACAGTGAGTGGGCAATTTAAGTGGTGTAAAACTACAGTGTGGAATACTGGCGCTACGTAGAAAAATCTATGGTTGGGGAAAAACGAGAAATTTCTACTTTTGGTTACAGTAAATTTAGAATAAATTTCTAAATTTCTAAAATACGTTGGTCGTACCCGAGAGCACAGTGCTCTCTCTGGCTGACAGGTGGACCCGGGGCCCATTGTCAGTCTCTTCTTCTACCTCTGGCTCACTTTTCTTCCTCTCTCTCGCGTGCTTTCCCGCGCTTTCTCCATCGGCGACACCTAGCGCGTAGAGCATCTAGGCCGTACTGCGGTAGTGCGCGACGCGCTAGCGGCCGGTGCAGTGTGCACTCACCTCGTGGGCCAGTGCGCTGCCGGCACTGCTCGTGGATTCGCCTCCGAACACCGGCGATCGAGCGACGAGCGGCGCTGGTGGACTTCGCCCACCGTACACCGATCTTGAGCTATAAAATGACCGAGGTGATCCTTTCTTTTTCCTCACACCTGGCCTCGCTTCTCCTTCTCCTTCCTTCTCCTCCATTTCTGTTTGCAGGAGCTCGAGATGAGGCTCTAATGGCGGAGGTGATGCCAGACTGGTACATGATCCTGATGTGCGGAGGGTTGGCGGCATTGCTGGGGTTTTCCGTGCTCTTGTGCGTGATGATCCTCGATGATCGTCGTGATGCTGCCGCTCGAGTGTTAGCTCTCCGCAGTGGCGGTGATCATGAGGATTAAGTGCGGTGTCGGGTGCTAACTTTTGTCAGTGTGCTAGAGGCAACTTGCACCCGAATAATTACCCACAAATCTCTCCTTCAAAGACCGTGGTGTGCTAGGGAGGTGATCAGTTAGGTGCAAAATGTGCACATGGATTTGCAATTAGTGCACGTGGTCGAGTGGTTGTGGTTGTGAGTCTGCTATCGTGGTGCTGCGTGAATAAAAATCTATGTCGTGAAGAGATATACGCTGCAACAACTCAGGGAAAAATCTCACTTCAGAATTCACCGAGAGCGAAATTAGTTAATCAGAATTAACAGCAGTAAAAACTACTCACATTAATTGAAACCAAATATTTAAATCATCGCACAAATTTAGGATACCACGCATAAGTTGCAACACATAACTAGATGCTGGGACAATAAACATAGCAGTGACGTCTACAATGAAAACGGCAAATAGACAGGGTCCTGAGAAAACATCTCTGGTACTGGGGCACACTCCTCTTCTATCGAGGGAAGTGGGTTGACTAGTCGAAGAATGCGTCTCTCTTGGTCGGGCCTCAGTGGTCTGCCGATGGCGATCTGAGGATTTAAATCAGCGAGGCTCTGGAGATAACCCATTACTCGTTGGGTCAAACGCTCTTGAGCGATGACATACTGGGCAAGGTTCACTAGTACTGGGTCTCTCTCAATTCGTCCACCGGGAAAAGATGCTACTTCTTCGGGTGCTGCACGACTTGGGAAGTAATAATACCCTCGTTCACTGGCATAGGGTATCGTGAATCGAAGGCGAGCAAGCGCTTCGTACGCAGCAGCTTCTATGGCCATTTGCGGGGTCGGCATAGATTTCCCCATGAAGGAGACTTCCGTTGGGTCTTGGTTTGGGTTTGCGGGAGGGATGTGCACCACTGCCCAATATTTCTAGGTGGATGGGGTGATCCTCGATTTGAGAAACTCGTACTGGGTAGATGGGTAGAACTCATTGTACTGCAGGTAAAGTCCCACAATATTTTAACAAAACTACCTGGGGTTGCATCTGGAGTTCTCAGATAAATACTAGGGCTTGGCATGCAAAGAAATGGCTGTGAGAGTTGTGCACAAGGTGAGGGATACTTGGTAAGGTCACGAGGTGGCCTTTTATATAGCATCTGGGCTGGGTCATTTATCACGGTGAGGGGCAACTAGTTTGTTGGTTCTGCTCTATGGGGTCGGGGTCAAAGCCACAGATACACATATCTCACAAAAGTGACGTATTACTATGGGTGTCGTCGGGGGTGGTCTTTGGTAGCTACGCCCGGAAATTAAAATGCAACCGTACACCAACATACTTATGCATGGCTACTATTTAAAATAGGGGCGCACAAGCAGACAACATTTAATTATGGCGATACAAGATCACACAATTACAGGGCGTGGACATACTAAGACTCGGTACTACTCGAGTGACTTAGTCTACCTCGTTAATGTCTAAGCGGGCGTGCCTTGTGGACGTCGAGGCTTCTCCACGGGTTTCACCGTCGGGGTTAGTTGGATGGAGTTGAGGGGCTGCAGGGTCAGGGTAACGATGATGACCATCGCGGGGATTGTTGGCCACAATCCCGTTGGAGCGTGTTCCCAAAAGGCGATGAAGCACTTCTGGGGACACCAAAACATTTTGGTCGATGGCTGGGGCAGACCTCAAGGACTCGATCGGTTGTCCGAACGACACGACTGGGTTGTCGGCGTCGGGCTCATCTTCTCCTCTTGCCGGGGCTCGGCGAACCAGTTCTCCATGAGCTGCGATTAGATCAAGGGTGATTTGATCGAACAGTTCCTCTGGTGCACTTACATAGCGCACCAGATGCAACAATGCATGATCTGTCTCGTGATCTCCATTGGCAACCTGGGGTGGCCTACCATACCCATCACAGCTGGGGTAGTAGTAGAACGAGCGACAGTTAACTCTGGGCGACAAGTGCTGGAGTTGAACTATAGCCTCTCGAGCAGCTAGTTGGATGGCTTGTGGCTCAAAGAAAGTTGTCCTTCCGGTGAACCTGTAGGGACGTTCTGGCGATAGACCCCTACCATAGACGTGCACAGTGGCCCAGAATTGACAACTCTCACCGCTCATGGGCCCTTGGTACACAACATATTCTGGGGGCTCTTCTAATGCAAAGGCACGGCGGGTGAGGTTTGCTAGCACGGTCACAAAACCTCTAAGGTTGGTTGCTGTGGTCTCATTGTGCACAATGGGGCCAGGCATTATGGCTCGGTTTGGGGTAGAGGCTGTGTTGTGCTGGGTTGAGGCTAGCGTGCCCTTTTTATAGAAAAAGGGGGCGGAGTCTTCCTTCGCACGCTTGCGAATGAGACAATTTAGGTGTCGGTCACTGGTGCGTGATCGACAGGCTAGGCTGATAGGTTGGGCACCGACTGCCAAAAGGTGTCGGGGTCACTGTGTGGCTATCTTACACGAGAAGTTTGGCTGGGGCTAGGTTAAGGTCTGGTGGATTGGTTAATCTAGGTTTATTGACCTGGCCAAGATAGGATTAGCCAATGGTCAGCCTGGCTCTGATACCAAGGTTGTCGCGACCGGTTTTTTAGGATATATTTCCCAAAAAATGGTTTGTGTGCTCACCAGCCCCAGGATTACTGTTAGCTGATGAGGCACCAACTTGATACAGAAATTCCAAGAAAAATATAAAATATGTAGTACAAGACCATTCTGGCCTATGAGTACAACACAAGGTTTCTAGTGGCTGATGGCGGAAGCGATTTGTGGTTCATCGGTGTCTATGGGACTCCATTTCCCACAGGAACAGCTGACCTGGATAACTCCTATCTTCGCAAGGCTGCTATCACCATTGCGTAGGTTCCGGGGCTGTCATCGCAATGCTCCTCTCCATGCAAGAAATCCGGCCAAGACAATAGCCAGGGACAAGCCAGTGAGCACTTTGAATGTACTCGCAAACATTATGAACTCAGGTATAATATAACAAATGATAATCATGCTCTGAAATATTCCATGATCACAACGTCAGTCATGAAATAAAAGTCCATGATGCACGCAAGCAGGTTATTCATGTCAAACACGAATATGCAATCAGAGAGTAGAAATAGAATGCACCGATCGGGTGTCTGAAGCAATGCCTCGAAAGGATAATAATATAAAGCATGCCTCAGTCGGGCGTCCGAGCGACACCACATAGAGGGCTTACAAATAAAATAAATAACAAGCATGCCACAGTCGGGCGTCTGAGCGACACCACATAAAGGGCTTATAAGTAATTTAAATAACAAGCATGCCATAGTCGGCCGTCTAAGCGACACCACATAAAGGGCTTATAAGTAATTTAAATAACAAGCATGCCACAGTCGGGCGTCTGAGCAACACCACATAAAGGGCTTATAAGTAATTTAAATAACAAGCATGCCACAGTCGGGCATCTGAGCGACACCACATAAAGGGCTTATAAGAGAATAATCACACTGAATATCCAGGAGGTAGAACCGTCCCACGGATACTCAATAATTCAAATAATACCAATGGTTAGGCTATAGTAGTAATAATCATAATCATCATATGTCCCAAGTCATGATCAATGTTCTGGTTTAGCAATTTTTCCTCCGAAGACCGACACTAAGACCGACACTTGACCCATCCCAGACTGTAGTCCTTAACCATGGACACGACTATTCGAATAGATATAATCTCCACAGAGGGTGTACTCTTTACCCACGAGTAACGGATTCCTTTAGTCCATCGGGGCTAATTCCGTCTATGGTCTTTTAATTAAAAACACACCTGACCGCACACACCAGCCTAACTTACCGGTGTCTGGAATCACCCACGACACCCGTTAAGCAAAACTCTAAGTGGGGAGGCTACGACCTCGACTAGCATGGGATCAAAAAAATTTATGATGCCCGCAAACTAGGGGAGCTACCCCCTCGGCTCCAACCGGAAACACCCATGCCCCCGGACCAGGTGGCATGTCTACCGGATGTAGCCGGTATCTTCCACCATGGCCTCTCTGTACGGTGTGTGCTAGGAAGGGGTTGACAACTTACTGAACCGTACCCTACCTATGGCAGGGACAAGTGGTAGTACGAAACAAGTATGGGGGTTACTGGAACAAGACTCGATCTACGGTCGACTCAGGAGATTAAGGCATTCCCTACAGGTCCTCCTAGTGGTCAATAGGCTGGCGGGGGTGGAGGGGGTCGCCGGCGGCGAGCTCCGCGGTGGACGGTGGTTTCGGGTGGATCGGGGTCTCGAGCTATGGTGGCTTCCGATCGGGGCTGAGGTGTTGGGTGGCTCCACACGGTCGAGGGAAGTCGGACGGTGGCGCTGGAAGGACAGGGAAGGCCCTGCTCGCGACGTTTGGCACCGGAGCGTGGCGGCGGCTGAACTGGCCGGAGACGAGGAAGACGGCCTCCCTCCGTCGATTGCTGGCTATGGGAGCGCTAGGGAGATGGCCTAAGGTTGCCTGATGGTCTGGACGAGCTCGGGGCTCCTTTTATAGGCGGTCGAGGTCGGTTCGACGGCGGCAGTGGATAGGAACGGCGAACCGCCGTTCTGTAGCCAGGGGGCGCGTGGCGATGGCTGGCGGGGTCTGTCAGGGCGAGAGGATGAGCTTGAGTTGTTCCAGGGGCAACTGGTGGGCGAGGGTGGTCGGGGCGGTGCCGGCCATGGCAGGAGCGTGCTGCGGACGCCGGCGTGCCACCAAGGGGGCTCTGACGGCGGCGCTGTAGGGCGCCAGGGGCGGCTTGGATGGTTCTGGTGAGCGGGTGAGGACAGGCGTGGCTCTGCAGGCGAGCAAAGGCCAGGGCGCGGGGTAAGCAAACGCGGCGGCTCGGTTGCGCGCGCGCGTGCAAAACATACGCTCTGGGCGTGCCCAGAGCACGCACGCCATGTGCTCGACGGAATGCCAGGGTGGCCTAGAGGGCTTGGGCGACAATGCAAATTAACAAAACAAGTTCAGAGGTGGCTAGGAGATTAGTGGACATGCTGGTTTGTCCAGAGGGGCAAGATCACAGTGCAAATGTGAAACTATGCCAAAACTGTCCATGAACACAAGGTGCTCGACAGAATGCCATGGGCATCGAGGCATCTCTTTGGGTGGCCAAAAACTCCAGATCAGAGTCTCTTTAGATGATAAAGAGGGTGGCAAGGTTAGTTTGACAAAAACAAAAACTCCCTAGTGCAAGTTTTTGAGAAAACCAAATCTGGACAGAAAATAAAGGGCATCATTGCATGTTCTTGAAATCTTCTAGCAGGTCCAATATCCTGGACTTAAGGGTTTGGTAGAGTGGTCAATAAGCAGGCACAATATCATGGGCAATAGGGCAAGATAAAATATGGCTGCAGTGCAAAACACTAAACTGGACCAGAATGAAGATGAGGATGATTTGCTCAAATTTTTCAAAGAACACCACTGGGTTTTTGCATAAAGTTGAATTATACACTACTACTAACATACCCCAATTTTGGTGGAATTATTAAAGAAATATTTAAATAGGTTGTAGTGCAAATGGAACTCTAAAACTTATGAAAAATCAATTTTTTAAGAAATAAAGCTCGGGAAAAAAATAATTGTAGAAATAATTCCACTGATAAAAAGAAATGGTGTTGGGAAGATATACAAGTCAAACAATATTGTTGAAAGGTTTCCACCTAGAAGGAAAAAACTCAAAGATTTAGATGGACAGAGTGATCTGAAATTAAAAGATAAAACCAGAAAATAAAAATTTAATTTCCTGGCAAAATTTTAATTAATAAATCAAGGTCAAATTTTTGGGGTGTTGCAGATTGAAGCAGAGCGGGAGTTGTCGGCATTATGGGAACGAGGGTCCCCCAGACTTGCCTGCCTGCGGCCCACGACGTGGCTGGGCTGGCAGGTTCGTACGACCCATCTTCATCGACAAGACATTCAAGACCCTCGCGAGGGGCCAAGCCTCACGGGGGGGGGGGGGGGATGACGCAAGACCTTCTCAAGAGCGGCCTCGCCAGGCAGGTCGAGGCCAGGCGGGCGCCAGCACGCGCAGCGTCCTTATTCCCTCTTTGGTGCTAAGGGGGCAAGCACAGACGCGGAGTACCGAGGCATCAAGCAAAGGTTTCCATATTGGTGCAACGAGACCAGGACCAAAAGGACGGCAAGACAGAGGTCACCATGGAGCCCAAGACGGCGTCATCACTAGAGCCTTTTGCAGGCGAAGACCACCTTTTGTCAGGATAGCTTGTACTAGCTATCCCCTTTCGAATTGGCTGTTGTTGGCATCCCTTCCCGCTCAATATTTGGGGAGAGGACCAGGGCCTATATAAAGTAGAACTAGCCACCACCATGAGGGCATCCGACCGACACCATCACAAGTCGGCAGCTGATTTCGATCCTCACACACACAAACTCACCAAACACAAGAACACCTCGACCTCAGGAGGCTGTTCTTCCTCTTGTACTATTCATCATTAGCCCAAGAGGCAATCCACCACCACCACACTGGAGTAGAGTATTACACCACAACGGTGGCCCGAACCAGTATAAATCTTGTGTCTTTTCATGTTGAGAGTTCGTCTTGTTTGCTTTTATATCTTACAGAGCTAGGGCGTGGATCGATTGGGAGAAAACCTTCGCGCGCACCCCATTGTTCGAACCTCAAGGGTCTGCCGGAACCCTAGATACGACATTTGGCGCGCCAGGTAGGGGCGCGCCGGAGTCTCTTCCCCACCAATCGACCCGTCGACGCTCTGTGGCCCTGATGTCTGGCGACCCAAGGGCCGATTCCGACCAATGGGCAGCCTGGCCAGCCCGGGCGGCGCCACCTGCCCATGAAGATCTCAACCCCGTGCTCCAGGCGGCGCGAGCGCCGCCTAACGCTGCGTGGCGCGGGCGGTGCGGCCAGGCGTCATCCACCCCCACTCCACGACTAGTGCGAGCCACTGCAAGGGCCGCAAGCCACACCGCAGCAACGGCGCCACACACCCGGCGGGAGCAGGCGAACATGCGGGCCACGCTCACGGTGGCACGGGAGTTGCTGTGGTGCCGACTGATGGAGAGCGGGCGCAACACACTGCTGGAACATGTCGCTGAGCTGCTGGATGCAACGGCATCAGGAGCACCACCTTTCTGCTACCTGGTCCCGTCCCGAGCCGCTACTGGACCTCACGACGGGCCAGGCCGTGGCCGCACGCTCTCGGGAGCGCCCGGGGGCTTCGCCATCACTAGGGCGGCCGGCAGCGCCGGGGGCCCCGTTGCCCCCGCGCCGCCTCCGATGAGCATGGGCACGAGCGTTGCCCCCCACGGCCCCAGCGAGGCGTCACACTATCACCCTCAGCACGCCGCGCTAGGTTAGGCGACGTGGAGCGTGGGGCACTACGGCGAGGTGTTTGGGGTGACAGCCCCGGAAGCCTATGTGCCCCGCATGATGGACCAGGAGTACACGCCGGAGGGCGACCCCAGCTCGTGGGAGGAGGAGGCATTGGGAGCTGAAGCCTTCCATGAGCCGCTGGAGAGCCCCGCCAACCGTGCCGTCGATGAGAGATACATGGTACCACTAATCCCTCAGGAGCAAGCTTATGCTAATCATGAGTCACGGATGAACCAGGCTATGGCGCCAAACGGTGCCTCTGGCACGGCGATGCCTGCCCCGATAGGAGAAACCCGCTGGGGGCTGCGCGGAAGGGGGCAGGAGCAAGGCCCCTCCCCGAGTCGCGGGGAGCAAGGCAACACCCGGAGGTAGGCCCTCTACCGGGGTGGCGACCACGACCTTTTCCCGGCAGAGGACCCGTGGTCGCCAAGGGCGCCGCTGGCGTCCCCTCTGCCCTCGCTGGGCCGTCCAGGCTTCCGGTCGTCCCAGCGGTGGTAGAGGGTGGCACAAGGCGGGGCCCTCACCTGGCGATATGAAGCAAGGCCGGTTTCAATGAAGCAAGGCCCAGTGCTTGTGAAGATCTCCACCCGTGACACTCTCACGTAATAATGAGTGGGGCTGTACATGCCCCGGAGTCTCCGGAGAGCCGCCCTTGGGCCTCGGGGGCTCCCTCCCACGCCTAGTGGCAGCACTTAGCTCCGCGCTGGTGAGAGGATGTCGAAGACTAGACTAGGCGTCAGACGCGGCCATTTGCTTTGGATCTCTTTTCTGTAACCTTGCCTTCTGGATTTGGATTTAAGTTGAAGTCAAGTTTTCATTTGATGCACGCGGGGGGATGTCTTTTCTCGTTCAAGTTGTTTCTTGCAGTCTCGTTCTTGCCTTATTTTGGAGTTCGCGCCAGTCGCTGCCCCCTCGCGGGCCCCTCGTGAGCCGGGCTGAGCATGAAGCACACGAACCACACGCGTGTCGAGCCGTGACGGCCGCTCACTTGTCACACGGCCCTCTCGGGCGCGGCGACAGATGCATTAGGGGCTCCTCAAGAACCTGCAATCCCTCGGGCCAGTTTGGGCTTGCCAAAGCTAAGGTAAAACCATAACGACACCCTTGTCCCGGTGAGCTAAAGCTCACAAAAATGCGAACTCAATTTAGCGCGAAAGGATAAAAGCTGCTATTGTTTACATGAGGGGCTGCCCCTCTCAAAATGCTCTTACAGACTTCTAGGGCCATGCCCAAGGTTTTACAGGATAAATGACAAGGAAACAAGGAATCAGCCGGATATGTCGCTCGCCGCATCCCCCATGTCATCTTCAGATGCGCCGATGGCATCGCTGTCACCATCGCTGGTGTTGCATCCGCCTTCGCCAGCGTCGACGACGCCGTCATGAACCATGTCACCTGCATCCGCCGCAACCACAACCCCGTCATCGTCAGAAGCGAAGGCCACGGCCACCGCATCCACGTGGTCTTCAACCCACCACGCCAAGTCGCCCCGGATGGCTTCCGGCACGGGAGCGATAGCTGCGTCAAAATCGAAGTCGAGGTCAATGTTCCGAAGGTGGCTGAAGACGCGGGAGAACGCGCCCCCAAGAAGACTGCGAATTCTCTCCTCCACGAGCTGACGAGCCTTGTTAGGCCGGGCTTCCAGGCGTGTCACCACGTTGGTGAAGAAGATCAGGTGACTGGCGTAGTCATTCGAGTGGGGAGGCGGTGCATTCTCGTCACAGATGAAGCCTAGGGCGGCATTAGCCCTGCTCCGGAGACCCTGAAGCATCGGGGCGTGCTCGCGCTCCAGCGTCCGCCGTTGAAGCACTTCCTCCCTGTTTTGCCGCGCGACGGCCTCGGCGTCGTCAACCCGCCTCTGAAGAGAAAGAAGCATGGCGCGGGCGGAGGCCAAGTCCGCCTGCGCCGTGACTAGGGCGGCGGCGGTGGCCTCCTCGCGCCTCTCCGCCTCGTCTGACCTGGGCCGGAGAGCGGCGGTCCTACCCGCTGCCGCAGTTCCTGCAAGCGTCAGCTTCAAGGCGTGCTGACCTTCAAGATCTGCGCGAACCTCGGCCACCCGGCGGTCGACTTCCTCCTGGACTCGGGCCTCGCGAGCCCCGACGGCATCCTCCGCTTGGGCAACTTGACGCTCCCTCGTCTCCAGCTGCTCAAACTCGAGGCTGCGCTCCATAGCTTCCAGAGCCAGCGCCTCTTCGCGCTTTCGGACCTCATCTTCCTCAGCAGGCGTCCCCCTTAGTGCCGCAAGGGCGGCCTTGCGTGCCTCCACTTGCTGCTCGAGGGACGCACTCCAGGCGTGGAGCTCCCACGCGCGCTTCTCCGCAGCCTCACGACGGCAGTCAGCTTCACGAGCCTCCTCTAGAGCTCAGGAGCAGGCTTCACGGGAGGCCGCAAGGGAGGCCTCGGCCTCCGCGTTGTCCATCTCACACTGGTGGCGCCCGAGGTTGATGGCCACCTTCAGCTTGTGCCGCTCCTCCGCCAACCGAAGACCATCGGCCTCAAGGCGCACGTCGACACCCTCAAGTTCTTCGCCAAGTCGGTCCATCGCGCCCATCGCCTCCTGGAAGAGCTCGTGGCGAACAATGCTCCGCCCGCGCTTGAACTCAAGTGCACGGCCCATCTCGCCCTCTCCTACAGGGGCTGTGGGCGATGCCCGACGCGGAGCGCCTCCTCTCGACAGGGGGCTGGGGGCTGGCGCAGCCCCTGGCGCCGACTGGCCCTCGCAAGGGGCCCAAGCCGAGTAGGTCCTGCTGCTTGAAGAAGACCCTGGGAACGGGGACAGCCAACTGCCGACCACGACCAGGGGAGGAGCCCTTGGCACGCCTACTGCGCTGCGAGAAAGGCCGCAAAGAAAGGACGACGAAGACCTGAGCTCGGGGTGCCTTGATGATGGACCGACTCCCACGACTGACCCCACGCCATGTGCGGTGCCCGAACCTGTGGCACTGGAGCTTGGCGGGTGCGACAGGATGAGAGGGAGTTGCTTCTCGGGAGGCTTCATGGCCTCGGCAGAAGGGACCCTGAGGGGACAATCGTCAGGGGAGAAAGGCGGCACACGGAAGATCACCAAGATAAGATACTTACTCATCAACGACAATGTACTTTTGTTTCTTCAACGACCCAAAGGTACCGCTGCCGCTTAGAGATCCTTTCCTCTTGCGGAGCTCCTCGAATTCCACGCAAAGCCGGCCGAAGCGCTGAACGTGGCGGCCAGTGTGGGGAGTAGTCGGGGAAATGCTCAAGAGGATAGCTTCAGGGGTGCCTGGCTGCGTAGAATAGCCGGGCGCCGTCTCACCACAACCTCTCGAGGCCTCCGAAGTTTCGGCCTCAGGAGCCGTGTGCTGCATCGCCTCTGCTACCGGCGACCCAGGATCACGGGATCCTGAGGACGACACCTCAGGAGCCCCAGGCGGCGTCTGCACATCAGCACTCGAGCCGCCAGCCTCTGGTGGCGCTCGTCCCCCCGCGCCCACATTCGGGACGAGCTCGGCAACAGCCCCAGGAAGGCATGCCAGTAGCGAATTCGGCTTTGTTCCTGCATCGGTACAGCAGACAGATCTTCCCAGGCAGATCGTCCGGCAAAGGGACACCTGTTAGAACCTTGAGCACCGTTTGCCGTGCCCCAAGGGGGAGCCCGGACTCCTGAAGCCTCATGTGGTCCTGACTGTTGAGCAAGGTCCACATCGGGCGAGAATGGCGTTGAAGCGGAGCAACCCGGCGCTTGATGAACTCCTTCACCACCCTCGGCGCGGTCATGCCGCGGTCCTTCAACATCCTTAGCCTGAACCAGACAGGGGCAAGACGGGGGCTCGCGAGCCTCTCGTGGCCCCAGCCAGAGTGGGGAACGGCGGGCGCTAACTGGGCCTGGAGCAGAGGGCTAAGCACACCGGCGTCGACGAATACCCACCGTGTCTGAAACTCGCGCGTGGATGGAGGAAGCTCGAAGTCGACCCGTGCGCCAGCTGTCGCGGCCACAGCCTGAAAGCTCACGCACCCCGAGATTTGTCGGGGATCAGTCAGATGCAGCGAGAAGAAGTGGCGGAGAAGGGCCACGGAGGGAGAAATGCCCACCATGGCTTCGCACACGAAGGCGAAGACATCGAGGAGAGTCATGGATTGGGGGTCGAGATGCAACACATGGATCTAGTAATGCTCGAGCACCGCGTTGAAGAAGGCAGAGAAGGGGGGATCGGGCCTGCCCAGAGGACATCAATGAAGATTGGGACCTCGGTGACCACCCGAGCAATACGAGCGCGAGACGCAGGCCAAGCCACCGTCTCCCCCCACTCGTTAAAACTGGTGGCAAGCATGGGGCGCACCTTGTCCATGGCCTCGTCATTGAGCACCAAGGACCGGCTGGTTGCAGGCTCGACGGATGGAGGCGAACCAGGCGGGGACAGAGGCTTCTTCCCCTTGTCCGCTTGTTTCGGCGCCATGGCAGCGAAGCAGGCAGAGTGCAGGTTAGATTGGAGAGGAGGAGCAGAGTCTCGAGGAAGCAGAAGGACCGAGGGGGCAAGGCGTGCGCAATGGGAGAATAACTGTGTAGGTTGCGAGGGCCGCATAGCCAGGCGGGTTCAAAGGCAGCGTGGGGAAGTGGAGACGCCCACGTCCAATCAACCGCCACGCGTCAACTGAGGCCACGGGCTTTTGGGGCCCGCAGCGCTATGCGCTTGACCCTTTGGCTTCGCCTCGAAGCCAAGCCCGAGCACGCCTTGGGCCAGGGGGCTACTGTCGGCGTTCTAGGAATGGGGGTCCCCAGACTTGCCTGCATGCGGCCCACGGCGTGGCTGGGCTGGCAGGTTCGTACGGCCCATCTTCATCGACAAGACATTCAAGACCCTTGCGAGGGGCCAGGCCTCGCGGGGGGGGGGGGGGGACGACGCAAGACCTCCTCAAGAGTGGCCTCGCCAGGCAGGCTCACGAGGGGCGGATAGATCAAGGCAAGGCAAACCTCGCGAGGCCCCTCGTGACGTGAGCCATGACGATCGAGGCCAGGCGAGCGCCAGCGCGCGCAGCGTCCTTGTTTCCTCTTTGGTGCTAAGGGGGCAAGCACAGGCGCGGAGTACCGAGGCATCAAGCAAAGGTTTCCATATTGGTGCAACGAGACCAGGACCAAAAGGACGGCAAGACAGAGGTCACCATGGAGCCCAAGACGGCGTCATCACCAGAGCCTTTTGCAGGCGAAGACCACCTTTTGTCAGGATAGCTTGTACTAGCTATCCCCTTTCGAATTGGCCGTTGTTGGCATCCCTTCCCGCTCAATATTTGGGGAGAGGACCAGGGCCTATATAAAGTAGAACTAGCCACCACCATGAGGGCATCCGACCGACACCATCACAAGTCGGCAGCTGATTTCGATCCTCACACACACAAACTCACCAAACACAAGAACACCTCGACCTCAGGAGGCTGTTCTTCCTCTTGTACTATTCATCATTAGCCCAAGAGGCAATCCACCACCACCACACTGGAGTAGAGTATTACACCACAACGGTGGCCCGAACCAGTATAAATCTTGTGTCTTTTCGTGTTGAGAGTTCGTCATGTTCGTCTGTGAGATCTTAGAGAGCTAGGGCATGGATCGATAGGGAGAAAACCTTCGCGTGCACCCCAGTGTTCGAACCTCAAGGGTCTTCTGGAACCCCAGATCCGACAGGAGTAACAGACATCACACACGGTCCACACATACTAATTGTGTGCTATCAAACATTAAAACCTTCAAGGCGGTAGATATTTTTGAGATTACGAGGCAGTAGATATTTTTTGAGAGCGGGAGGCAAGCCTCGTGGTGCCCAATCTACTGTGCTGATATGAGTGACTACAGGGGCACGAGCATGGCGCACGGGTAGTCTGACTGAACCGTGTCTATTGCGTACCAATCGCAGATGGTTTCTACATCCAACTCGTGTGCTGGTTTATAAATTTGGCAAAAAGAATAACACGCGAGAGGGTCAAAAGACGAGCACACTTGCATGTGGACCAAATATATGTATGAAAAGGGTGGTTTGATGTTCGATTACCCAATAATGCACAACTTTGATGTGGCACCTGTCGCACAAAAGCATAGTATTGCTAGTGAGCCACCCCCTACAAGCCCCACTTCTTGTCCGCGGTAAGGGAATCCTAGCTACGAATGCATGCCCCCAAATAGCTAGGTCTGAAATCTCACCCTACCGTAACACAAAACCTACAGGAGTCCATCATATATATGGTCAATCTTCCCCTTTCGCTTCCCAACAAAGGTGGACCGTGTGCCGACCCACAAATGTGTGCTTGTGGCGCGAGATGGGTGAGACCACGTACGAACCACCTGCAGGTGGCCCTACTATATGTATGAAAAGTGTGTGGTGTGATATTTAACTACCATTCACAACTTTGATGTGGCATGAGTGCCTCGCAAATTAACCGGACTTCCCCGACCCCATGGAGGTTGCAGGTAGTGGAAAGTACCCCCCCCCACACACACACATCGGGGGAGGGCATCTCACCAAGACGTACTGTAACACGGACCAAGCAGAATCCAACCTGGTCGTACAACCTCTCCCCTCGTTGTTGGTCAAAGTGATGGATGTCGACATGGCCCCACAAAATGGGCTAGCTTGTCGCCGATAACCTCATGAGGGAGTACTGTATGAAGACAAACCCACTCTGTGCATGTGGCCCAAGTATGTATCTGGAAGTGGCTGATGTCGCTTGAAGCTACGTTGGTATTTCCCCAAAGAGGAAGGGATGATGCAGCACAGCGGCGGTAGGTATTTCCCTCAGATATGAAACCAAGGTTATCGAACCAGTAGGAGAACCAAGAAACACAACGTAAACAACCCCTGCACACAAATAACAAATCCTCGCAAACTCGACGTGTTAAAGGGGTTGTCAATCCCTTTTGGGGTACGACGCCTCAAGATAGGCAAACGGACGTGAGATAAATTGTGATAGATTGAATAAATAGATCGCAAATAAAATAAACTGCAGCAAAGTATTTTTGTATTTTTGGTTTAATATATCTGAAAATAAAAGCAAAAGAAAAATAGATCGCAAAGGCATATATATGAGAAAGAAGACCCGGGGGTTGTACGTTTCAGTAGTGGCTTCTCTCGAGAAAAATAGCAAACGGTGGCTAAACAAATTACTGTTGGGCAATTGATATAACCTCAAATAATTATGACGATATCCAGGCAATGATCATTACACAGGCATCACGTCCAAGATTAGTATACCGACTCCTGCCTGCATCTACTGCTATTACTCCACACATCGACCACTATCCAGCATGCATCTAGTGTTTAAGTTCATGGAAAACGGAGTAATGCAATAAGAACGATGACATGATGTAGACGAGATCTATTTATCTATGGCGGTAGATATAAATCCCATCTTTTTATCCTTAGTAGCAACGATACATACGTGTCGGTTCCCTTTCTATCATTGGGATCAAGCATTGTAAGATCGAACCCACCACCGCGCACCTCTTCCCATTGCAAGATAAATATATCAAGTTGGCCAAACAAAACCCAAATATCGTAGAAGAAATATGAGGCTATAAGAGATCATGCATAAAAGAGATCAAAGAAACTCAAATACTTTCATGGATATAAAAAGATAGATTTGATCATAAACTCAAAGTTCATCGATCCCAACAAACACAACGCAAAAGAGTTACATCATATGGATCTCCAAGATACCATTGTATTGAGAATCAACAGAGAGAGACAGATGAAGCCATCTAGCTACTAACTATGGACCCGAAGGTCTACAAAGAACTACTCATGCATCATCGGAGAGGCACCAATGGAAGTGGTGAACCCATCCGTGATGGTGTCTAGATTGGATTTGGTGGTTTTGGACACTGCAGCGCTGGATGAATATTTCGTTGACTCACCTAGGGTTCTAGGATTTTGGGCTATTTATAGAGAAAAGCGGTGGTCCGGGGGGCACCCGAGGTGGGCACAACCCACCAGGGCACGCGTGGGTCTCTTGGCGTGCCCTGGTGGGTTGTCCCCTCCTCGGGACTCCCCCCAGGTGCAACCAGGGCCCAACATCTTCCTTCTGGTCCATAAAAAATCTCTGTAAAGTTTCCTGGCATTTGGACTCCGTTTGGTATTGATTTTCTGCGATGTAAAAAACATGGAAAAAATAGCAACTAGCACTTCGCACTATGTCAATAGGTTAGTACCAAAAAATGATATAAAATGACTATAAAATGATTATAAAACATCCAAGATTGATAATAAAACAGCATGGAACAATCAAAAATTATAGATACATTGGAGACGTATCAACATCCCCAAGCTTAACTCCTACTCGTCCTCGAGTAGGTAAGTGATAAAACATAATTTTTGATGTGGAGTGTTGTTCATCATGTCATATCATATTCTTTTCTTTATAGCATGGACATTTGTACTTTTATGTGATTCAAAGCAATAGTCTAGTTTTGACATAATATTTAGATACTCAAGCATATCAACAAGAAACCATGTCTTTCAAAATATCAACGCGAAAGTAAGTTATCCCTAGCCCATCATGCTCAAACATTGATCCATTCATGAAACACACTCGAATATTAACTACACCCAATACTTAAGCACGATCATATTGCCTCCTAGTTGGGGCTTTTATAAGAGAAGATGGAGACTTGAATTCAAATTAAAAATTGCATAAAGTAAAAGATAGGACCTTCGCAGAGGGAAGTAGGGAGGTGCTAGAGCTCAAAGCGAAAAAAATGAGATAAAAACATTTTGGGAGGTGTACCCATCCCACCAATGAAAACGACTTAGAGTTCCCAATACTTTCCATGCATAGATATATCATAGGCGGTTACCAAATAGAAAATAAAGTTTATTCCTTTTTCCACCATAACTTTCACTTTCCATGGCTAGCCGTATCCACGGTTTCCCTCCATACCAACACTTTCCAAGGAATTTATTATTTGACAACATAAAGTAAATTAATTTTTTTCATTTCGGGACTGGGCATCCCTAATACCTTTGCCTTACTCTAGTGCAATGACAAGTGAATAAACACTCATCTTGAGAATAACACATCTAGCATGGAAAATATTAGCCACCCCTCACCGCTCCATGAGCGAAACAAACACACAAAAGAGAAGTTTATTTTGAAAATTAGAGATGGCACATGCAAATTTTCTTAGAACGGCAAAAGAATACCGCATATAGGTAGATATAGTGTACTCATGTGGCAAAACTGGTTTAAAGGATTTTGGATGCACAAGTAGAGGTCATACTTAGTGCAAAATGAAGGCTAGCAAAAAGATTGAGAAGCGACCCACCAAGAAATGAATAATCTCACAAGCAAGCATTAAGCATAATTAACACTGAATAATGCACCACAAGTAGGATATAATTTTCATTGCATGATTATTGACTTTCATGCATGCATATGGAATCACAAACCTTAACACCAATATTCTTACTAAAGCATAATTACTCATCAAGATGACTCACATATCACATCATCATATCTCAAAACTATTACTAAGAATCAAGTTTATTTTGTCCAATGATCTTCATGACATTTCTTTCTTTCTTTATCCTTCTTGGATATCTATCACTTTGGGACTAATTTCCATGTGTTGCTTTTCATAAGCTCAAACAAATATAAGTGAAGATCATGAGCATAACAAATTTTCTTTGTCTCAAAATAATTTAAGTGAAGCAAGAGAGAATTTCCTCAAAATTTTACTAACTCTCAAATAAATCTAAGTGAAGCAAGAGAGCATTTCTTCAAAAATACTAAGCAGACCATGCTCAAAAAGATATAAGTGAAGCACTAGAGCAAGTCCTAGCTCATAAAATATTTAAGTGAAGCATATATAGAGAGCAGTGCGAACAAGTCATGACATAATTTTGGCTCTCTCAAACAGGTGTGTCCAGCAAGGATTTATGACTTAAAACACAAAATAAAACAAGCAAAGACAATATCGTACAAGACGCTCCAAGCAAAACACATATCATGTGACGAATAAAAATATAGTCTTGAGTAAAATACAGATAGTTGTTGGAAGAAAGCGGTGATGCCACTCGGGGGCATCCCCAATCTTAGTTGGTTGATCATTCTTGGATAATAGCTTGAGATGCCGGGGCATCCCCAAGCTTAGGCTCTTACATCCTTCCTCCATCCATCGTAAGATAACCCAAAACTTGAAAACTTCAATCACACAAAACTCAACAAAGCCTTCGTGAGATCCGTTAGTATAAGAATAATAAATCACTACTATAAGTGTTGTATCAAACCAATTCATATTTTTTTTGTATTATATCAACTGTATTCCAACTTTTCTATGGCAAAACCTCATCAAAGAAAATCATATAGCCATCAAAATAAGCACACAACACAAAGAAAGCAGAATCTGTTAGAACAGAATAGTCTATAGCAATATGACTATTTCGAATACTTCTGTAACTCTTAAAACTCTGAAAATTAGGACGACCTGAGAAATTTGTATATTGATCCACTGTAATTGGAATGGGTATTTTATCTCTCTCTGGTAAAAACTGATAATTGTTGTCGTGAGCACACAACTTTCTATTTTTCAGCAAGATCAAGCCCAAGAAGATCCTAAAGGCTTTACTTGGCAAACACTAAATAAAACACAATCATAACAGTAGTATAATTGTGCTAACACTCAAAAACAGGAAGCAAAAAGCAAAAATAAATTTTATTCATTGGGTTGCCTCCCAACAAGCGCTATAGTTGTACGCCCTTAGCTAGGCATAAAGCAAGGATCTAAGTTTTGTCATCTTTGGTTCGAGATCCATAAGATGCCCTCATGATTGATTCAGAGGGTGGCTTAATTCTTGTTCTAGGAAAGTGTTATACCCTTCCTCAAAGGAAATTATAACTTAATATTGCCTTCTTTCATATCAATCACAACATCGATAGTGCGTAAAAACGGTCTACCAAGAATAATTGGACAAGACAGATTGCAATCAATATCAAGAACAATAAAATCTATGGGCACATAATTTCTATTTGCAAGAATAAGAACATCATTAATTCTTCCCATAGGCTTTTTAATAGCAGAATCTGCCAAGTGCAAATTCAAGGAACATTCTTCAAGATTGGTAAGACCAAGCACATCACGTAAAGATTTCGGAATTGTAGAAACACTAGCACCCATGTCACACAAAGCAAAATACTCATAATTTTTAATCTTGACTTTGATAGTAGGTTCCCATTAATCATGCAATTTTCTAGGAATTGAAACTTACAATTCCAATTTTTCTTCAAGAACTTTCATCATAGCATCAACAATATGTTTAGTAAAAGCTTTGTTTTGTTCATAAGCATGGGGTGAATTCATAATGGATTGCAGCAAAGAAATACAATCAATCAAAGAGAAACTATCATAATTAAAGTCTTTGTAATCCAAAAGAGTGGGTGCATCACTAGCTAAAGTTTTAACCTCTCCAAACTCACTTTCATCAGTTTTTTCAACAAGATTTTCACCCTCCGAAATATTGGGATGCCTTCTACCTAAAGTTGACTCTTCTCCAGTCCCTTTTTCATCAATATTAACTTCACTAAACAATGAATCAATACAAGAAACACCAATCATTTTAAGATCTTCATCATCTTTGCAAGAATAATCACTAGAAAAAGTTTTTTCTAAAAATTCTCTTTTAGCTCTAAGCATAGCGGTGCTTTTCTTACTTTCATCCATAGAAACATAAATAGATTTAATTGATTCAAGTACTTTAGGCACAAAAACATTCATCTTGAGATTTTTCACATCATGAGCAATTCTATCAACACTTCTAGACAAATCATCAATCTTATTCAACTTTTCTTCTATGGAAGTGTTGAAAACTTTTTGTGTGTTAATAAATTCTTTAATATTATTCCCAAGATCAGAGGTATTCCTATTATTATAAGATCTATTTCCATAGGAATTACCATAATTATTAGAGGAATTACCAGGAAAAGGCCTAGGATTAAAATTACCTCTATAAGCATTGTTGTTGAAATTATTTCGAGAAATGAAATTCACATCAATGGCATCACTATTTTTCTCAATCAAAGTAGACAAAGGCATATCATTAAGATCAATAGGAGCACTTCTACTAGCAAGGAATTTCACAAGAGCATCAACTTTTCCACTCAAAGAAGAAATTTCTTCAACCGCATTAACTTTTATACTAGTAGGAGCCCTTTCGGTATGCCATTGCGAATAATTTGCCATGATATTGTCAACCAATTTGGTGGCTTAACCCAAAGTAATTTCCATAAAAGTACCACCCGCGACAGAATCTAAAAGATTACGAGAGACAAAATTCAATCCCGCATAAATTTTTTGTATGATCATCCAAAGATTTAACCCATGAGTTGGGCAATTCCTTAGCATCATTTTCATCCTTTCCCAAGATTGTGCAACATGCTCATGTTCAAGTTGCGTGAAATTCATGATTTGGGTTCTAAGGGAAATGATTTTTGCGGGAGGAAAATACTTAGTGATAAAAGCATCTTTGCACTTATTCCAAGAATCGATACTATTGTGAGGCAGAGAAGAGAACCAAATTTTTGCCGAATCACGCAAAGAAAACAAAAATAATTTCATCTTGACCACATCATTGTCCACATATTTTTTCTTTTGCATATCACATAATTCCGTGAAGGTATTAAGATGGGACGCGGCATCCTCATTAGGAGTACTAGAAAATTGGTCTTTCATAACAAGATTCAGCAAAGCAGTATTAATATCACAAGTCTCCGCTCTAGTGGCGGGTGGAGCAATCGGAGTGCCGATAAAATCATTGTTGTTGGTATTTGAGAAATCACATAACTTGGTGTTCTCTTGAGTCATGGTGACCACACAACAAGATTGTACTCAAAATAGATCTGGCAAGAAAACGACAAACGGAAAAAGAGAGGCGAATAAAATGACAAATTTTTGTGAAGTGGGGGAGAGGAAAATGAGAGGAAAATTACAAATAATGTAAATTGCGAGGAGATGAGATTTGTGATTAGGAACCTAGTTTTGAAGAAGATCCTCCCCGACAACAACGCCAGAAATTCCTTTTGATGCTGCTTGAAGCTACGTCGGTACTTCCCCAAAGAGGAAGGGATGATGTGGCACAGTGGCGATAGGTATTTCCCTCAGATATGAAACCAAGGTTATCGAACCAGTAGGAGAACCAAGCAACACAATGTAAACAGCCCCTGCACACAAATAACAAATCCTCGCAACCCGATGTGTTAAAGGGGTTGTCAATCATACGCCTCAAGATAGGCAAACGGACGTGAGATAAATCGTGATAGATTGAATAAATAGATCGCAAATAAAATAAATTGCAGCAAAGTATTTTTGTATTTTTGGTTTAATAGATCTGAAAATAAAAGCAAAATAAAATAGATCACAAAGGCAAATATATAAGAAAGAAGACCCGGGGGCCGTACGTTTCACTAGTGGCTTCTCTCGAGAAAAATAGCAAATGGTGGGCAAACAAATTACTGTTGGGCAATTGATAGAACCTCAAATAATTATGATGATATCCAGGAAATGATCATTACATAGGCATCACGTCCAAGATGAGATTTGTGATTAGGAACCTAGTTGTGAAGAAGATCCTCCCCGACAACGACGCCAGAAATTCCTTTTGATGCCGCTTATGAAACCAAGGTTATTGAACCAGTAGGAGAACCAAGAAACACAATGTAAACATCCCCTGCACACAAATAAAAAATCCTCACAACCCGATGTGTTAAAGGGGTTGTCAATCATACGCCTCAAGATACGCAAACGGACGTGAGATAAATCGTGATAGACTGAATAAATAGATCGCAAATAAAATAAATTGCAGCAAAGTATTTTTGTATTTTTGGTTCAATAGATCTGAAAATAAAAGCAAAAGAAAATAGATCACAAAGGCAAATATATAAGAAAGAAGAACCGGGGGCCGTACATTTCACTAGTGGCTTCTCTCGAGAAAAATAGCAAATGGTGGGTAAACAAATTACTGTTGGGCAATTGATAGAACCTCAAATAATTATGATGATATCCAGGCAATGATCATTACATAGGCATCACGTCCAAGATTAGTAGACCGACTCCTGCCTGCATCTACTACTATTACTCCACACATCGACCGCTATCCAGCATGCATCTAGTGTATTAAGTTCATGGAAAACGGAGTAATGCAATAAGAACGATGACATGATGTAGACGAGATCTGTTTATCTATGGCGGTAGATATAAATCCCATCTTTTTATCCTTAGTAGCAACGATACATACATGTCGGTTCCCTTTCTATCATTGGGATCAAGCACTGTAAGATCGAACCCACTACCGCGCACCTCTTCCCATTGCAAGATAAATATATCAAATTGGCCAAACAAAACCCAAATATCAGAGAAGAAATATGAGGCTATAAGAGATCATGCATAAAAGAGATCAAAGAAACTCAAATACTTTCATGGATATAAAAAGATAGGTCTTATCATAAACTCAAAGTTCATCGATCCCAACAAACACACCGCAAAAGTGTTACATCATATGGATCTCCAAGAGACCATTGTATTGAGAATCAAGAGAGAGAGAGAGAGAGATGAAGCCATCTAGCTACTAACTACAGACCCGAAGGTCTACAAAGAACTACTCACGCATCATCGAAGAGGCACCAATGGAAGTGGTGAACCCCTCCGTGATGGTGTCTAGATTGGATCTGGTGGTTCTGGACTCTGCGGCGGTTGGATGAATATATCGTCGACTCCCCTAGGGTTCTGGGATTTTTGGGGTATTTATAGAGAAAAGAGGCGGTCCGAGGGGCACCCGAGGTGGGCACAACCCACCAGGGCGCGCCTGGGCCTCCTGGCGCGCCCTAGTGGGTTGTCCCCTCCTCAGGACTCCCCAGGTGAAACCAAGGCCCAACATCTTCTTTCTGGTCCATAAAAAATCTCCATAAAGTTTTGTGGCATTTGGAATCCGTTTGATATTGATTTTCTGCGATGTAAAAAACATGGAAAAAAAATAGCAACTGGCACTTGGCACTATGTCAATAGGTTAGTACCAAAAAATGATATAAATTGATTATAAAATGATTATAAAACATCCAAGATTGATAATAAAATAGCATGGAACAATAAAAAATTATAGATATGTTGGAGACGTATCAGTGGTGTGTGTGCTGTTTGGATACCCAATGTGCAAATTTGATGTGGCACCATGCTTTGGATCCGTAAAATCCCCACACTAAGCGAGGGTTGACGACGCGTGTACCATGCGCTCAAACTTAATTAGGCTTGGAATGATCGACCTACTATACGGTAACTTGGAGCAAAGAAGAAGAATCCACCCTAGTAATCTTTCTCGCTGTTGGTCAAAATGATGGACGTCCATGCGGGCCCATGAATATATATAGGCTTGCCACCCATAACCAAGCAAGTGATAGTGTGTCCAAAGACAACCATTGCATGTGTGTGTCCCAAAAATATTTATGGAGGTGTGATGCATACATATGTGTTGAATACCCATCCCAATGCACAACATTCATGTGGTGCATGCATTGAAAATCGCAGAGGTCCCCACATAGAGTAAGAGGTTCATGACGTGTCGTGTGCTTGCCCCCCTTCGATCCAGCGGGATGGATTTATGTACACATGCGCTATATATATGTAATATCACATCGTGATCTATATCGTGAAACAAACAAAAAATTAATCCCCCTCCTAAGTCAAATTAATTAACCTCTCTCGCTGTCGGTGAAAGTGATGGACCAAGAGGGCCGACAGATGGAAGCATCATTGATAACCGCATGAGTGAGTGCCATAGGACAACATTAACCATCACTTGCATGTGTGCCAAAACATATATATGGAGAGGTGTGTGGTTGTGATGCTTTGAACACCTAATGCACAACTTTGATGTGGCATTTGCCTCAAAAACCGCAAAGTCCACACACAGAGTGAGGTTCATGTGACACCTAGTATATATATGTTGGTCACCCCCACCCTTCAACACGTACTATACACCTAGTAACATAGCCCTAAAAGAATTAATCCTCCTTGTTCGTCAAACGTACCTCTCTCTCATTGGGTTAGAGTGATGGATGACGAACTCACGGGCCCACAAAAAGTGAATCGTACGTCGCACACGAGTGAGCATCCTATATAGGACTACATACCACTGTGTGCATGTGGGCCAAAGAGGTGTTTGTGTGATGTCTGAATACGCAATGCACAACTTTGATGTGGTACCACATAAAGTCCCCATAGAGAACGAGGTTCATGATCCATGGTATTTGCTATATGTACGCCCCCATCCGACGCGTGGTATATATGTACTTCTACTGTATAGCACAAACCAAAAAAAGAATCATTCCTTGATGGTCAAATTAACCTCTCTCTCGTTGTGTCAAAGTGACGAAGGAACACCTTGCATGCCCACAGATGGAAGCGCCACACGCGAGTGAGATCCTATAGGGTAACCACCGCCTGCATGGTATTGCGTGATGTTTGAATACCAATGTACAACTTTAATGTGGCACCTGCCTCGGGAACCGGAAAGTCCCCCACATGGAGCAAGGTTATGACATACGCATATATATAGAGTATTCATGTTGCCCGCTCTTTGACATGTACACACTCCTACCATGCATATACGTAACACAAACCAGAAATTGTTGGTCAAATTAACCTCTCTCTCATTGTACGTTCAACTGATCAACGATGACCTCGCAGGCCCACAGAGAGTCACACGCGAGTGAGTGTCATAGGACAAAACCACCGCATGCATTTGCCTGTGTGTTATGTGATGTCTGAATACCCAATGCACAACTTTGATGTGGCACATGCTTCGCAAACTGGAAACGCACTACACCACGTGATGCGTAGCCCCCTCACTTCAACCAGGTGGGAGGGACTCATGTGTACGCACGTGCCCGAACTTTGATATGGAATCTCACCATGATCCAGACCACATACATGCCAAGATGAATCCACCTTTTGGTCAAATGCCTCTCATTGTCGGTGGAAACTAAAAACCTTTGCGGCCAACGAATGGGCACGTCGCTGATAACCGCACGAGGGAGAGTGTCCGAGAGGACCCCCAATGCATGCATGTGGCCCAAACATGTATGTATGAAAGGGTTGTGTAATGCTTTAAATAACCAATTCACGACTTTGATGTGGCATATATGACTCACAAAATGATCAATAATCCCACACAGAGGCTCACAACTCGCAGTGTACTATTGGACCCCTCCCCCTCCCCCCCCCACACACACATCCCACACCACCACAGCCTCTCAGGCATGTCAAACTTTTCCTGCAGTGAACATGTAACCAAAGGAGTGTCGTGCTAATTTCTTTTAAACAAAACAAACAACATTCGACCATTTTAATACATTTGTTTGATTTCCTAGGGATTTAATGTGCAAAAATCAAATTTGAGCTACATGTGCACCAAAATGGATTGCAAAATCATATGTGTGTTCCTGGGTGCATGTTTCCCCCATGCAAGAGATTTTAAAATACTGAGAATATAGATTTTTAAAATTCAGTAAATCCAAAAATTAGTTTAAATTCATGAAACTTATCATGGTGTCATATATGGACACCAGTAGACTGTGATATTGTATTTTTTCGTCAAATTTGAGACACATTTTGATATAATCTTCTTACAAACGGGAGATTGTTAATAACTGGCAACCAATATCTCACATGGATTATTTATTCAGACCGTGTGCGTTAGACCATGCCATGCTTTGGTTAGGAAGTAAAGCGGCAGAATGAATCATGAAAAAACAAAAAAATATATACGTGCTGCCACGCACCCCGTGTGCCGTGCGAGCAGGCATGAGTTGACGGGATGCATGCGAGCAGTCCGCCGCGCAGGCAAACAGGGCGGTGTGTGTGTGTGTAGGTGTGTGAATTGGTGGGAGGCGTGCGAGTAGCTATGTCAAATGATGATAGGAATGCTAGAAGTCCGCCGCGCAGGCTCCGCGGGAGGCGAGACAACCTTTGACCGCCGCCCGCCTTGCTCCCACTGGTCCGTATTAATGGCGTGCCCGAGCCGCCGGCCATAATAGGCGGCCGCACCCCCGGTCCACAGTGGTCACCAATGTCTGGACTCTGGATTGTATGAGGATAGCGCACCATCAGAGGGAGTGGCGGCGCCTGGGCAGGTGAAGCACCCATGCAACGCATGAAGCTGGGCACAGAGGTTGCCGTCGCCACCGATAAGGTCTCACGCGGGTAGCAGCATGACGTATATTTCATCGGTGCCGTCATGCCCCCCCCCTAGCCGGAGCCGGAGGTCAACAGCAACTCCGACAATGACTGCAACTCCGACGGAAAACCAGTTAGTCATCTATATACCCATTTGTGCGGCAAACATATCATGTGTTTTCTCTGGTTACTCCCCTCTCTAAATTTTTTGGAATACAAATCCTATGGTCATGTCCTCTCAGTCCATAAAATCACAATAATTAAGATCCGTTAGATGCACCTAGTGTATTTATTGTTTGTATGTTATCCGTATAGGGTTAGTGATTAATTGTTTGTTCTATACAAATGATTTTTGCTAATAATCTGACTAGGGTTAGCATGTGTGCTAATAATTCCTGGCCAGATCTTGAGAATTGATTTTGAATGTCCTACATATATGTTTGTGCCTTTTTCTTCCAGATCTTGAGAATTGATTTTGAATGTCCTACATGTATGTTTCTGCCATTTTTTATTTGATATTGGTATGCACACAGACGAGGCTCTGGCAAGCGCTGCCGCCGGATACAGATCTTGGATGCGGCTGCGTGGCCAGAAGCGGCCACGCCCCTGGACCCGAGGAACTAGTAGAATCTCCGGCGGACCGCATCAGCGATCTCCCGGATGGCATCCTTGGGGAGATCATCTCCCTTCTCCCACCAGTTGCCACACACAAGTCCTTGCATCTCTGTGGTGCACTCTGTGGCGCACCGCGCCTCTTAATCTCGACTGCCGTCAGCTATTTGTCGATGATGATTCTGAACTCCCCGGAGCCATCATCTCCTCCCACCAGGGCTCCCTTCAAGGCATCTGCATCCCGGCATGCTACCTGCTGGACATACCCTCCATGGTGGCCGCCTGGCTGACATCCCGTCAGTTCGATAAACTCCAGCAGCTTGAGTTCTACCATGACTATGTATGTAACATACCACAAACCGATGTATCTGTGCCCTCACCACCGATGTCCATCTCATTGTTTTCCTCCTCTCTCCACACCGCCACCGTCGCCCGGTCTCAAAATAAAGTCGCCTCACCTTGTAAGCATTGGAATTCGTTTTGAAGGACATGAGCTCATCATCGAAGATGCCCCTTCACTCTAAAGGTTTCTCCTTGATTGTTGTTATAACCTTCACAAATAATTGTGGTCTCTGCACCTAAACAAGAGACCTTGGGTGCAATCCGTGATCCATTTAAATGGTTCGAGATGGTGTTTGCCTCCACACCTATTGAGGTACTTTATATTATTCGTGTACACTTTTGTAATTTGCATTTTTCATCTGTACGCATAAGGTAAGTATCATCTTGGAGTACACTTTCAGTGCTAATATTATGTTCTATGCTCAATGAAGAGCTTGTCCATCCTATCAGTGGTGGTGGATTCTGTCAACACCTTATATATCAGTATGTGGTGTTTTGATCTCAACATCATTATTGCATTGCCACAATGCTTTCCATGTCTAGAAAATTTGTATATAAAGGTCACAATTTCATGCACATTAAAAGCCCATAGATAATGTACTATAATTAATCGTTCAGCTATCGCTCTTTCAACATAATGTTTTTAGACATTAACTGTTTTCAATCTTCATCTCTATTTAGGCTCTAACACATGGAGAAAAAGGTATAATCAATCGATGGTTCAAGAAGCACCGGGATTTTCTCATATCTCATGACATTCATTTGAAGACAGTAATGCTGGAAGGATATGCATCCAATAGTGCAAACACTAGCTTTGTCACATTCTTCATGTTGAATGCGAGGGCACTATTGTCCATGAGGATTAAGTTTTTCAATAATAAATTTCTCACGAAACTGTATGTGGAACAACATAAAAAAGAAGTTTCAGGTGGACCTAAGGGCTTCTGATCGTGCTCGGCTTATATTTACAACAACTTGTCGTCATCATGGACGAGTAGATCTTTTGTACCGGGATCTTGATTTTATGGATCAGACCAATCCATTTGATTGTGACTACCAAAAACATCGGTTGAGTTAGATGTTATTACCCTGTTCAATCTGGGTTATGTGTAAACCTGATGAATAATTAATCCTCGTGCTTTGTACCTTTTGTAAGCTAGAGTTAGAAATTGTTGCCCTTTTCAACTAGGGTTTGACCCATATTTTCTTTCATACTGGGCGTCTATGTTCGTATAGGTACTAACTCTGTCATGGTACCAAACCTTGACCTTAGATTTAACTAAGAATATACTAATGCATGTCATCGAAAATAATATTGTCAGACAGCTATTCCTGGCAATGTTCATCTGCTATATGCAATAATTATGCATGTCCTTGCTCGCCATTTAGGCGGCCGCAACACACTCTACTCATGTGCCTCCGCGCGCTCTACTCGCCATTTATGCGCCCTCGGGTAGCATCCCTCTGCGCGCTCTGCTCGCCGTTTAGGCGCCAAGTCTCGCTCGGGTCACGTCCCTTCACGCGCGCTATGCTAGCGGTTGGGGCCGGTGCACGATCACATTGGGAAGGCTTTGTTATTTGATCTTAGATTATGTTAATTAATTATACCTTTAGAGCCGGAATCATCCGGCTCTGGAGGTATAGTTAATTAACCTAAACTATGATCTCCAGCGCCCGTCCCCATCGCGCAACTCCATCCTGTCGTCGGTCATTGGGGGTATGCCGGTATGTGGGGGTAACTAGCTAGCAAGTGGATCAGTAGCTAGTCGCCACCGGCGGCCATTGCTGTGGTTATTTATAGCTAGTAGCTGGCTAGGGGATTGTGAATTTTACAATTCACCCCTATGGAGCGCGGGAAGCCTTCACTGGAGCGCGGGAAGACTTGAGAACACAACCCAACAACCATATGCGGTGTCACGTGTTACTGCACACGTGTTAACATAAGGAAACGTATGTGCAACTTACTAACCATCGCACATGAGTACTCGCACACGCATCGTGTGCGATATTCCTAGCCATCGCAAGCAACTAGTATGCATTTTTCAAAGTTTTTAGTACACACAGAATCACACACGAATTAACTCTAGTAACCTTATGTGTTATATTTTCTCATCGCAAACAGTTCATCTGAGTGGGTTGTTTGCCGCGTAACACACACATCTTGTTTACTCGAATTGTTTGTGTTTTTTGGCTCATCGCAAATAGTTCATCTCTGTGAACTGTATGCCGCATATCACACACATCTTGTTAAGTTGAACCATTTCTGTTGTGTTCCCTAATCGAAAATAGTTCATCTGAGTGAACCGTATGCCATATATCACACAAACCTTGATCGGGCTAACCATTTCTACTGCATTCCCTAATAGCAAGCAATTCATCTGAGCAAACTGTATGCCGTATATCGCACACACCTTGATATGGCTGCCCGTTTCTGTTGTTCTGTCTCATCGCAAACAATTCGTACGGATCAACTGTATGTCCTGCATCGCACACGCAACTAAAATCTGAATTGTGTTTGATATCTCCGCCACCGCAAATGTTTTCCATCATTTTGACGGTTTTTACATCACCGTTTGCGATTAATGAATCGCACACCGTTTCGTCAAAGGGTCTCTGATCGTATTATTGCGTTAGCAGCATCCTGTAGTAGTGAAGCCAGGGGGCGCACCCCCCTAGGGTGCGCCCTGAGGGCTTGTGGAGCCCTTGGGACTCTTGTGCCTTCCTCTCCAAGTCCTACTTGTGTCTTCTGTTCCAAGAAAAATAATCGTAAAGTTTTATTCCGTTTGGACTCCGTTTGATATTCCTTTTCTGTAAAACTCAAAAATAAGAAAAAAAACAGAAATTGGCACTGGGCTCTGGGTTAATAAGTTAGTCCCAAAAATAATATAAAATAGCATATCAATGCATATAAAACATCCAAAACAGATAATGTAATAGCATGGAACAATCAAACATTATAGATACGTTGGAGACTTATCACCCCACTCCTCTAATCCGGCCTCTCTACGTTCCTAATGGCGTTGAGATACATTGGCCGCCCCATTAAGCCAATCCAGGGTGTTGCGTTTTCTGCCAAGGCACACGTTCCCACACCCTGCGCATCCACCACCAACCCCGCGCAATGCATGCGGTGCACATGGAGGAAACGGCAGGTGTAGTGGATGAGGTAAAGAGAAAATGGCAGTTACCCCCGGTTCATGCGCGGACGCCCTAATGGGCTCCGGTGAACGTATGCGCCCGACCCAAACGGAGCGCACCATTTGAATGTTGAAGACGCCATGGGAAACTTGGGAGCAAGATCAAGTCCAGGTTAATGAAGAAGTAAAGAAGATCCCAGAAATACGAGCATCAATCCTGGCAGGATCGGTATGTATGCTTGTGCAAATGTTTGGGCCTACCCCAACGATGCCCGACAACACGTTTGGACCAGGCCCAGGGGCTCCTATCGGTGAGGCAAACATTTGTGTTTGCCGCCTAGACTTGTGCATATATAGGCATGCTAATGTTCATACACCAATTACCAAGACATGACACGGGATAAGCCAGAGAAACCACTCTTCATGAGATCAAGGAGTGCATTAAGAAGATCAAGTCAACAGGAGATCACCTCAGGAAGGCTTCCCTTGCCGGGCAAGAGAACCCCACCAGGTCGAGACCGCCCCTGAGGGCCAAGACTAGATCACCTCGGCAAGGCTCCTGGGCCACCAGGATCACATCCCGACGGGCTCCGTACCGCAGGGCCTCCGCCAAGACAGCACCGCTCCACCTCATCATATGCAAGTCATTAATCAGTGTGGTGTCGAGCTCTCAAGTGGCTAGGTGGATCCAGTTAGATATGTGGCAGCCTGCTGGAGAGGAGATTAGCTTTATTGACACCCATCCAGATGGCGTTGTAACACCCAGAGAGTCATGCTACATTAACTCCACACTAATGATGCCATGCCATCATAATTATTTTTTGCTAATCCTCACTTTCTTACAAACCAAACTCAAGTCCAAATTCTAATGCCAAGTGAATTTTTTTTATAAATCAGTAAATTAAAAATGTTCATTAGGTTCAAAATTTTCACTACATGATTGTCTTGCATTAACAAACAATTTTGGATATGTTTATAATAGCCCTAGACTTTATAACAGTGGACCAACCATCAAGTAATTGACCTTTCAATTTCTAAAAATAGTTAAACAATCCCAATATAAATTGAAGCTGTTTGTGCAACCCCCAAGTATTGCATTGCAATTATGCGCAAATGTACACGCTCAACAAAATTCATTTGAGAGTTGAAACTAATTAAAAACAGAAGCTAATACTTGAAAATAGAAAATAAAAGAGAAAAGCCCTACTCTACTGTCCACTTAGGCCTACTGCCAACAGTGCTAGCCCAGCCCAACACCACCATCGTCTCCTTCCTCTGTTCACCGAGGGTGCGCTGGAGGCAGCGCGCACCGCATCCTCGGTACGTATTAGGTCACCCTCGACACCCCCGGAACCCTAACCCCCACATTTTCTTCCTCCTCTAGACGCTCCGGTCGATTCGCTCGATCCTGAATACCATCGCCACCACTGTCTCATCGCTGTCATGGCCAACGTCCTCCTTGCCGACCAGGAAGACGCCAAGAGGATCCCCGTCCTCGCCATCGTCGGCTACACCAACGGATCGAGGCGGAGGAGCTGCAGCAACGGCGCCCACACCCGTTTCCCCTCACCGGAATCTGCCTCGGCCGCGGCCTTGAACCGCCGTCGACCGACCCCCACTGGCCCCTCGATCTTACCACTGACCCCTTTGTGAGCCCTAATCCCCTTCCCCTCTCTCTCCCGTGTGAATCCGTCGCCGTAGCCGCCCCAGAATCCTTCCGAGGCCGCGCTCGCGGTCGCCGTCCCCTGCTCCCCTGACCGTGCCGCCTGCGCAAGCACTTGGCGCACACCTCCATGCTCGGCCGCCCCGCACTCGGTTACCGCAGGCATGCCATGGCCGCGAGCACGCCGCGACCCCGCCCCCTGCGCCTGCCAACGTGTGCTCGCAGCTGCCCGCATAGCCACTTCCGCCTGAGCACACCCTCTGCTCCTTCTCGCTGCTACTGCGCCATGCTCGCCCCGCCGTGCTGCCCCAGTGTTGCTGTTAGCCGCCATCGCTGTCGTGCCCGCCTCCACCCGCAGCTCTCCCTTTCTGCTTCCTCGTGCTACCCGAGCACCCCCCCGCGCCCACATCCGCCAGGACCCGGTGCCATTCCTGCCGGTTCGGCTCCGCCGCTCGCCGACATTGGCCGCGCCCTCCCACTCGCACACCCGCCTGGTTGCGCCCGCCTGGGGACGACCCCTCTACTGCTCGGTCGCCTTCGCTCGGAGCCGCCCGGCACGGCCGTTCCTCGCTGCGCCACCCGCGCCGATGTGCCAATTCTGCCACGGCCAGCGCCCCGCCGCCCGGCTCGGCCCGCCTCCTGCCACGGGCCTGCCACGCTGCTGCTCCGGCCACGACCACCGTGCACGCCGTGCGCACCCCTCGGGCTCGCGCCCATTCGGGCACCTCGCCCTACTGCTCGCCCAAACCCGCTATGGCCCTTAAGACCAATGACAGTGGGGCCCCACTCCCAAAACAGTTTGTAAAAATAAATAAATAATTAAAAATTAATTAATTAATTAATTAAAGAATTTATTAACTTAATTAATCCAGATTAGATTAAGCTAATCACCTAGTTTAGTTAATTAATCTGTTAGGTTAGTTAACAGTCAAATGACATGCGGGACCCACACGTCAGTTTGACTAAGTCAACGCCTTGTTGACTGCTGACATCATGCTGACGTCAGCAAACACTATTCTGGATAATGTTGATTTAAAATAATATAATAAATTCTAAAAATGATTAAATCTTTTAAAATTAATATAAAATAAACCGTAGCTCGAATGGAAGAACTTTGTACATTAAAGTTGCTCAGAACGACAAGACGAATCCGAAAACGTAGCCCGTTCATCTGCCATACATCAGTAGCATAGTGAACACACAACTTTCTCCCTCCGGTTCATCTGTCCGAAAACACGAACCACCGGGGATACTTTCCCGGTTGTTTTCCCCCTTCGTCGGTATCACCTCCTACCGCGTTAGGGCACTCCTAGCACCGTTACTTGTCATGTCATGCATCGTTATGCATCTACTTGCATTGTAATCATTGTTTCTTCCCCCTCTTCTCTCCGGTAGACTACGATACTAACGCCGCTGCTGGTGCCCCGACCGACTACTTTGTTGACGACCCCTACTTGCTAGAGCAACCAGGCAAGCCCCCCCTTGGTCACCAGGTATCGCATATTCTTCTCTCTAGTGCTTGCATTAGAGTAATGTAGCATGTTACTGGTTTTCGTTAATCCTATCCTGATGCATAGCCTGTCTTTGCTACTACTGTTGTTACCTTTACCTGCAATCCTAAATGCTTAGTATAGGATGCTAGTATTCCATCAGTGGCCCTACATTCTTGTCCATCTTCCATGCTATACTATCAGGTCGTGATCACACGGGAGGTGATCACGGGTATATGCTTATATACATAATACATAATATATGTGGTGACTAAAGTCGGGTTGGCTCATAGAGTACCCACAAGTGATTCCGATGTGGGGGCTGAAGGGGCAGGTGGTTCCATCCAGGTAGTGGTGGGCCTGGGTTCCCGATGGCCCCCGACTGTTACTTTGTGGCGGAGCGACAGGGCAGGCTGAGACCACCTAGGTGAGAGGTGGGCATGGCCTTGGTCGGTGTCCACGGTTACTTCAAAATAACATGCTTAACGAGATATTGGTATTTGATCTGAGTCTGGCCACTGGCCTATATGCACTAACCAACTACACGGGAACAGTTATGGGCACTTGACGTCATGCTATCAGCCGGAGCCTTCTTGACGTCAGCGACTGAGCGACGTGCGCCGGATTGGACTGGAACGCCTGCTCTCGTATTAGGGAGGCTAGGTCTACTTCCGGCCGCCCACGCAACGTGTTAGTGTGCAATGGGCGATGGGCCTAGACCCCTGCGCCGTAGGATTTAGACCGGCGTGCTGACCTCTCTGTTGTGCCTAGGTAGGGCTGCGATGTGTTGATCTTTCGAGGACGGGCATGACCCAGGAAAGTGTGTCCGGCCAAAGGGGACCGAGCATGTTGGGAAATGTGGTGCACCCCTGCAGGGAAGTTTATCTATTCGAATAGCTGTGTCCCTCGGTAAAAGGATGACCTAGAGTTGTACCTTGACCTTATGACAACTAGAACCGGATACTTAATAAAACACACCCTTTCAAGTTCCAGATACAACTCGGTGATCGCTCTCTCACAGGACAACGAGGGGAGGATCGCCGGGTAGGATTATGCTATGCGATGATACTTGGTTAACTTACCATCTACTCTCTTCTCCTGCTTCAAGATGGAGGCTGCCAGAAGCGTAGTCTTCGATAGGACTAGCTATCCCCCTCTTATTCTGTCATTCTGCAGTTCAGTCCACATATACTACCCCTTTCATTGATACCAATGCATATGTAGTGTAGCTCCTTGCTTGCGAGTACTTTGTATGAGTACTCATGGTTGCTTTGCTCCCCCTTTCCCCCTTTCTATACCTGGTTGTTGCGACCAGATGTTGGAGTCCAGGAGCCAGACGCCACCGACGACGACTCCTTCCTACACCGGAGGTGCCTCTACTACTACGTGTAGGCCGCCGACGGCGACCATGAGTAGTTTAGGAGGATCCCAGGCAGGAGGCCTGCGCCTCTTTCGATATGTATCCCATTTTGTGCTAGCCATCTTATGGAAAATTGTTTAAATTATGTCTGTACTCAGATATTGTTGATTCCGCTGACTCGTCTATGATCGAGCTCTTGTATGCGAGCCCTCGAGGCCCCTGGCTTGTAATATGATGCTTGTATGACTTATTTTATTTTTAGAGTTGTGTTGTGATATCTTCCCGTGAGTCCCTGATCTTGATTGTACACGTTTGCGTGTATGATTAGTGTATAGTCAAATCAGGGGCGTCACAAGTTAGTATCAGAGCCGACTGCCTGTAGGAATCCTCCTTCCACACTCCTTGGCCAAAGTTGAGTCTAGTCGATGAAAACTGTTTACTAATATGGTTGTGCAGCCCATGGGCCCACATCGCCATTGGGTGGTATCAGGATATTTTATTCCTTGACCTGCACTCTGGGACTCTAATCTATCTTCTATTCGGGTTAAATGATTTTACTAACTCTAACTCTAGGTTCTCGTAATTACTTCCTCCCGGAGAGTCCCTCACTCTATATGATTGCTTGGTGCGCCCAAGGATTCCGAAGATACTCTCCGATGTTATCCCGAGAACTTGTGCTCATTGCGTTTGCAATTCCCTTCCACCGTCAACCCCTATAGAAAACTACATGAACTTGCCATTCTTACATTAGTCCCCAGTTGCTCTTGTTATTACAAGATACCCTGAAATACTCATTGTTGTTCTGGGAATACTTTGTGCCTACTGCCTTGCAGTTCTTTGCCGCCTGAATACACCAACAGATAATTTCTCGCACTTATCGAGTATCCGCTCATCCCCAATTGATTCATGTATTTCACAAAAGTCTTTGAAATACCATTCGATCTCCGAAAATCCTCAACGGCCTATTGCTCTTGAAATTCTTGCTTGCTTGCATTATGATTAACCTCACAAGTCTGGTAATCTTATTGGCGTCCTTAGTCATTATTAGTTTGAGTCTGTGAATCAATATGTTGCAAATGCTCACAATCCTTAATCAGATCCTTCATTTCGTCCTTCCGGCTCAGACGTCATTTTAAACATGAGCTGGATCTTTACTAATCAAATTGCCATGATTGTACCCCTAAGGCTATTCAACTTATCCATCCCTAATCAGAGCATTGCTTCTGATCCCTTGTCTTGGAATTCATAATTCCTATGCATTTGAGCTTTGAGTTAGTTAGTTGTTTCTATAATCTGATCTCCTTGCATTCTTTTTTCCTCTGGTTGAGTACCGATGCTCACCATCAGATTCCTTGTGAACCACCAGACCCTTTGTCAGATTTTATCCAACGACGTCCTTCATATTCAATAAGCTTATGAGCCTTTCCTCGGATATGTAATGCCTTTGGTAAATTGTATCCTCTGCTTCCTCAAGCATGCTCTACTATCGAGCTTGTGTTAATTATTCTTGAAATTTATGGTATATGCTCCTAAGATGCCCTAATGGGTTGAACCTATGCCTTCCCCAAACCGTATGAGCCCGAAAGTTTTTGCGAGTCATACTCTTTTGTTGCTTTGCCAGATAAAATTTCAACACTACAACTTTTTCGAAAACGAGAAGTGAAAGAAAGGTTATGCATTGCAGAAGTGGGAGTCGACCCTGAACCTTTATGTTCATGCCCACGGACACGGTGTGGAACTTGTCATGAAAGCTTCTTGCAAGAATATTTAATCATTTGAATAATTCTTCCGGTATCGTAAATTGGATCCCTTGTAGTTATGGTTCCGACCATGCTAACCTTATTCAATCTATCTGAAAGGAAACCATCCCATTGCCTCGTCTATTCTGACAAGATTAAAGTATCTGCTATCGCAAGTCTACGATACAGATCAGTTTCTATTTTGATCCACCTCCAAGTTTCACCTCTGTTATCTCGAGAATATCACCGAACTACATAACTGCTTATGGGTCTTCATCTAGTATTGCTTCTCACCGATTTCAGATTTCCCACGGGTTCTGAGTTATTATTCACTCGAGAACACCGATAAGTGAATCAACTATACACTCCGATTCAATAACTCTTAAATAATATTCATTGCTTACGAGTTTAATAATCCTACAAGTCATTCCTAGCCTGATCGGCTATATCATTTTTGTGCTGATTTTATCTATGCTACCTGGTTCTTAATCCCGGAGCACAACTTTTGATGATGAGCTAAGCTTACGTCGATCTTCCTTGTCTTATCGTTTCATCTCGAATAGCCAGCTTGATTCTGAGTTGGCGTCGCATCCGAGGATCCAATAATCTTTCGCTGCATCAGTCCTTTTGCTGGATGCAGTCGTTGTTTGATTGCTTCTTCATGAAACCTATCGACAAATGTGTCATGACCATCATCAACATTCTAAGAATTTCCAGGATATCATCGAATTCATGATGAGAAATATCATCCTTTCCCCCTCGATGATTGCGTTAACATCGACAACATTCTTGCAATTCCCCAACACAAAATTGGTTCATGGTTTGTGTTGTACCTTGAGTTCCTTGCTATCCAGTGTATGTTATGTTTTACCTTGGAGTATTTCCATCTTTTATGTCAAGGATGTTGTGAGAATTTCACCACCTCTTAATACTTCTTGATACAGTGATGCTTCTCGCCACCACCATTCTTTTCTTGGTCCCCGTGTTGAGTGAACTCTGTTGTGCGAATTTATTATCTCTAGCAACCCTACTGCTTCAGAGTTAATGGACAATAATTCCAATTTAGCGTGTTGGTTGCTAAATCGCCATTCTGACGTTGGTCGTGCAACCCAGCCCATATTTCGGGTGCACTTTTCAACCAATATTTAATTGTGTATGTTTTCCTCGAACATACCTAATTATATCATTTGATCTGACTAATGTTATCTCCTTGTTCACATAATTGTGGAAATCCATCTTGTCAGAGATCTCGATGAATTGTCGCTGAGTCCCTCAGCCACCTCCTCATCCTCTCCTTGGTTTAATGATGAACTCTTGTTTCGGAACTCGCTTCCATAGTTCATTTCCCGAGAATCTTACAATGTCACCTCATCAATTTGTGTTCCACCTTTTCTTCTCAGGCATCCTGAGTCTGGGGTATCCTGACACCAATCGGATTTGAATCTCGGTCGGATATGATGGTTGGAACATATTTCCAAGAGTTATAACGTAGGTCTTATAAGACCCGGTAAGGTGATGTCATGCCTAGCACACCTGGTCGGAGGCCCTATTGTTATAGTTTCCTTTTAAGCATGGTTATCCATTCTTCCATGAGGAAATTGTAAGACTTATTCTATACGTTGTTCCTGTGGATCCTTTGTGTATCCAAATTCTGATCTTTACCCAGTGACCATGTCAATGCTATCTCGAAGCATGTCTGTGGTACTCCGATTTTCAATAAGAACATTTGAACCACAATGCTAAACTTTTCTTTATCAATTATCCAAACACTGTTGTATGGGTAATGTCATGATATTTCTCTCCCCTTTCCTAAAGGGTTTTATACGTTATATCCTATCATGGATATCATGCACTGCTTGTCCTTGGGAAGGATATACCCCTGAAATATGTGTTTAAACAAATTTTCCTTTCCATTATTCTGTTTAACCTGATGATCACATTTTCCTTTCCATTGGTTTGTTTGACCTTTCTTGTGATCTATATAATCTAAGCAGTAATAATTCCTGCTTATGTAAACACCTCGGTGTACCATCATGTCTGGTGTAACCCTGTTACTATGGTTGATGACATTCCGGTAGCCACCGATGGACGAGAACTATGCCTATTGGCCTGCCTCGTTCGACGAGCAGAAAATGGTTCTCTTCGTCCCTCGCCCTTTGTACCGATGTTGTTGCCGACATAACTGACATGCTATCCTCCGATTTGCCTTGCTTACACGACCATGCAAGATGTCACCGCTCTTTCTACTTTTAAAACCACATGGTGGGCCCATAACCCACAAGTCCCAGGATCGAAACCTGACTCTCCTATACACCCCTGTTTGCCATAGTTATTCCTCGTGTTTGGCCGGGTCACCTTCCTAGAGATGATCTGTTCTGGTATCAGACACAATACTTATTCTTGTTGCGCTAAACCCCTTTTCTGGACCTGTTACAGGCGTCGAATAATTGCCTATGTGCTTGAAACTTCTATTTGCACCTTCTTACTTTGTTCTCGAAATTTTCTTAAGTTTCAATTTGAGAGTTACTTTCCACCACCTTCCCCGATGTTATCGACCAGATAGTCAACCTTGCAGAGGTCCATTCTCCCGGAATACCCACCCTTTTATTCTTTCATAAGTATGATGGAGTTCCCGAAGAAAGGGTTTGTACTACATCATGATGACCTGAAGCAGAGAAATGAAGGCATCGACGTAATGGATCGACCTCTTTGAGAAGAGCAATCAAGACCGAGAAGATTCGTTGGAATTCCGCAGCCAGATCTTTCCTCCTTACTCCACCTCTTAAAATCTAGGGACGAGATTTCTTGTAGTGGAGGATATTTGTAACACCCCGATAGTCATGCTACATTAACTCCACACTAATGATGCCATGCCATCATAATTAATTTTTGCTAATCCTCACTTCCTTACAAACCAAACTCAAGTCCAAATTCTAATGCCTAGTGAAATAAGTTTTTTATAAATCAGTACATTAAAAATGTTCATTAGGGTCAAAATTTTCACTACATGATTGTCTTGCATTAACAAACAATTTTGGATATATTTATAATGCCCCTGGACATTATAACAGTGGACCAACCATCAAGTAATTGACCTTTAAATTTCTAAAAATAGTTAAACAATCCCAATATAAATTGAAACTGTTTGGGCAACCACCAAGTATTGCATTGCAATTATGTGCAAATGTACACGCTCAACAAAATTCATTTGAGAGTTGAAACTAATTAAAAACAGAAGCTAATACTTGAAAATAGAAAAATAAAAGAGAAAAGCCCTACTCTACTGTGCACTTAGGCCTACTGCCAACAGTGCTGGCCCAGCCCACCACCACCATCATCTCCTTCCTCTGTTCACCGAGGGTGCGCTGGAGGCAGCGCGTGCGTCCGCGTCGCAGATGGCCACACGGCGGCCATCCACCGCATCCCCGGTACGTACTAGGTCACCCTCAACACCCCCGGAACCCTACCCCCCTCATTTTCTTCCTCCTCGAGCCGCTCCGGTCGATTCGCTCGATCCCAACGCCATCGCCACCACTGTCTCATCACTGTCGTGGCCAACATCCTCCTTGCCAACCAGGAAGAAGCCAAGAGGATCCCCGTCGTCGCCTTCACCGGCTACACCACCGGATCGGGGTGAAGGAGCTGCAGCAACGGCGCCCACGCCCGTTTCCCCTCGCCGGAATCTGCCTCGACCGCGGCCTCGAACCGCCGTCGATCGACCCCTCAACCTTACCAGCGACCCCTTTGTGAGCCCTACTCCCCTTCCCCCCTCTCTCTCCCATATGAATCCGTCACCGTAGCCGCCCCAGAATCCTTCCGAGGCCGCGCTCGCGGTCGCCGTCCCCTGCTCCCCTGACCGCGCCGCCTGCGCGAGCACTTGCCGCACACCTTCATGCTCGGTCGCCCCGTGCTCGGTTCCCGCAGGCATGCCATGGTCGTGAGCACGCCGCGACCCCGCGCCCTGTGCCTGCCGTCGTGCGCTCGCAGCTGCCTGCATAGCCACTTCCGCCTGAGCACACCCTATGCTCCTTCTCGCTGCTACTGCGCCATGCTCGCCCCGCCGTGCTGCCCCAGTGCTGCTGTTGATGCCGCTGGCCACTGTCGCCGCCGTGCCCGCCTCCACTCGCAGCTCTCCCTTGCTACTTGCACGTGCTGCCCGAGCCCCCTGTGACCGCATCCGCCAGGACCCGGCGCCGTTCCTGCCGGTCTGGCTCCGCCGCCGGCGGCGTTGGCCACGCCCTCCCGCTCGCGCACCCGCCTGGTTGCACCCGCCTGGCCATGACCCCGCTGCTGCTCGGCCGCCTTCGCTCGGAGCCGCCCGGCCTCGCCGTTCCTCGTCGCGCCACCCGCGCCGCTGTGTCGATTCTGCCACGGCCAACACCCCGCCGCCCGGCTCGTCCCGCCTCCTGCCACGGGCCCACCACACCGCTGCTCCGGCCACGGCTGTGGTGCACGCCCCTCGGGCTCACGCCCGTTCGGGCGCCTCGCCCTGCTGCTCGCCCAAACCCACTATGGCCCTTAAGGCCAATGACAGTGGGGCCCCACTCCCAAAACAGTTTTGTAAAAAAAATTAAAAATTAAAAAATAACTAAAAATAATTAAAATATCAATTAATTAATTAATTAAAGAATTAATTAACTTAATTAATCCTGATTAGATTAACCTAATCACCTAGTTTAGTTAATTAATCTGTTAGGTTAGTTAACAGTCAATGACATGCGGGACCTACACGTCAGTTTGACTAAGTCAACGCCCTGTTTACTGCTGACATTATGCTGATGTCATGATGATGTCAGCGAACACTATTCTGGATAATGTTGATTTAAAATAATTAAATAAATTCTAAAAATGATTAATTCTTTTAAAATTAATATAAAATATACCGCAGCTCAGATGGAAAAACTTTGTACATGAAAGTTGCTCAGAACGACGAGACGAATCCGAACACGCAGCCCGTTCGTCCGCCACACATCCCTAGCATAGATAACACGCAATTTTCCCCCTCCGGTTCATTTGTCCGAAAACGCGAACCATCGGGGATACTTTCCCGGTTGTTTTCCCCTTCGTCGATATCACCTCCAACCGCATTAGGGCACTCCTAGCACCGCTACTTGTCATGTCATGCATCGTT
The DNA here is from genome assembly GCF_003073215.2 of Triticum urartu. Taxonomy (NCBI): domain Eukaryota; kingdom Viridiplantae; phylum Streptophyta; class Magnoliopsida; order Poales; family Poaceae; genus Triticum; species Triticum urartu. The sequence goes on from NC_053022.1 coordinate 121,601,776, forward strand.
ATGCATATGTTTGCATTGTAATCATTGTTTCTTCCCCATCTTCTCTTCGGTAGACTACGAGACTAAAGCTGCTGCTGGTGCCCCGATCGACTACGTTGTTGATGACCCCTACTTGCCAGAGCAACCAGGCAAGCGCCCCTTGGTCACAAGATATCGCCTATTCTTCTCTCTACAGCTTGCATTAGACTAGTGTAACATGTTACTGCTTTCCGTTAATCCTATCCTGATGCATAGCATGTCTTTGCTACAACTGTTGTTACCTTTACCTGCAATCCTAAATGCTTAGTATAGGATGCTAGTATTCCATCAGTGGCCCTACATTCTTGTCAGTCTACCATGCTATACTATCGGGTCGTGATCACACGGGAGGTGATCACGGGTATATTCTTATATACATAATACATGATATATGTGGTGACCAAAGTCGGCTCGGCTCGTAGAGTACCCGCAAGTGATTCCGATGTGGGGGCTGAAGGGGCAGGTGGTTCCATCCAGGTAGTGGTGGGCCTGGGTTCCCGATGGCCCCCGACTGTTACTTTTGGCGGAGCGACAGGGCAGGCTGAGACCACCTAGGTGAGACGTGGGCCTGGCCCTGGTCGGCGTCCGCGGTTACCTCAAAATAACATGCTTAACGAGACCTTGGTATTTGATTTGAGTCTGGCCACTGGCCTATACGCACTAACCAACTACCTCGGGAACAGTTATGAGCACTCGATGTCGTGGTATTAGCCGAAGCCTTCTTGACGTCAGCGACTGAGCGGCACGCACCGGATTGGATTGCAACGCCCGCTCTTGTATTAGGGAGGCTAGGTCTGCTTCCAGCCGCCCAAGCAACATGCAGGTGTGCAATGGGCCCAAACCCTTGCACCATAGGATTTAGACCGGCGTGCTGACCTCTCTGTTGTGCCTAAGTAGGGCTGCAACGTGTTGATCTTCCGAGGCCGGGCATGACCCAAGAAAGTGTGTCAGGCCAAAGGGGATCGATCGTGTTGGGAAATGTGGTGCACCCCTGCAGGGAAGTTTATATATTCGAATAGCCATGTCCCTCGGTAAAAGGACGACCCGGAGTTGTACCTTGACCTTATGACAACTAGAACCGGATACTTAATAAAACACACCCTTTCAAGTGCCAGATACAACTCTGTGATCGCTCTCTCACAGGACGACGAGGGGAGGATCGCCGGGTAGGATTATGCTATGCGATGATACTTGGTTAACTTACCATCTACTCTCTTCTACTGCTTCAAGATGGAGGCTGCCAGAATCATAGTCTTCGATAGGACTAGCTATCCCCCTCTTATTCTAGCATTCTGCAGTTCAGTCCACATATACTACCCCTTTCATTGATACCAATGCATATGTAGTGTAGCTCCTTGCTTGCGAGTACTTTGGATGAGTACTCACGGTTGCTTTGCTCCCCCTTTTCCCCCTTTCTATACCTGGTTGTTGCGACCAGATGTTGGACTCCAGGAGCCAGCCGCCACCGACGACGACTCCTTCTTACACCGGAGGTGCCTAGTACTACGTGCAGGCCGCCGATGGCGACCAGGAGCAGTTTAGGAGGATCCCAGGTAGGAGGCCTGCGCCTCTTTCAATCTGTATCCTAGTTTGTGCTAGCCATCTTATGGAAAATTGTTTAAGTTATGTCTGTACTTAGATATTGTTGCTTCCGCTGACTCGTCTATGATCGAGCTCTTGTATTCGAGCCCTCTGTCTTATAATATGGTGCTTGTATGACTTATTTTATTTTTAGAGTTGTGTTGTGATATCTTCCCGTGAGTCCCTGATCTTGATCGTACACATTTCTATGTATGATTAGTGTACGGTCAAATCGAGGGCATCACAGGCATGTCACGCTAACAAGAAGGCGATGGACAAGCCGCGCGGCAGGCTTGCCGGGCTTCAACCTCGGCATGACACCTAGCAGTGTATTTAATGCACTTTGTCATAACTGCTAGAGTTAGGTATGATAGCACTGCTAGCTATCTAATCATACCATAATGACTATTTTGCCACTTTGGTCGCCCGTTAAGCTATAAAAGGAGGCCCGAGGCAACCTAGCAAAGGGTTCAAACATTTTGATCCATCAACACTTGTACGTGCGCGCTGCTCTCCCCGAGGCACCCTTGTCGGGCTTGAGCTCGCCGCGTATTCGTGTTCCTCCAGATCAATCCACCACAGCAGGAGTAGGGTTTTACGCTGCAAAGCGGCCTGAACCTGGGTATAAGAGAGATGTCCATCGTCGTGCTACCCTGCAGTTTCTGCTATTTGTGCAATGTGACCATCCCCTTGCCGAACCACAAAGGGCACCCCTGCCCCATAGATGATCGTGCTTCCATGCCGACAAAGATAGTAATTGAAACACAAAGAGACACTGGTACAATGAGGTGCTATACAAACGGTTTTTAACCCCTTTCCGCGACGATGTTCTGAACCGTCACCAAGTGAGTGACTGTGATAGGGGGGTCATTCCCACATGACCCAGAAACCGTCGGGGATAGGGAACCTTGATGCATACAGTTGTCCCTACTCGTTTGTGCTTGCATTGCCATCGCAGTCGGTATTCTGTGGTGCTCTGTTTATGATGCACGGCCCATAACAAACGGTTCACGATTATAGAATGTGTATGATAAGCAGACAATCACACACATTCACTTTTCCCGAACTATGTGCGATAACTAATTAAGAAGATTAGCTAATTGTCGTACGAACATCATGTGTAACACATCAGAAACAGTAAATGATTGCAAACCGTATACGATAAGGCAACTATCACAAACGTTTTGTTTGCCAGCACCGTTTGTGATATTGTCTGACATCACACACGGTTTGCAAACGGCAACTGTGTGCATGCTCGCACACGTTTCCTCTCTGTGAACGTGTCGGATTATGGTTTGTATCACATACATTTGTGTTTTACCGACCGTGTGCGCCGTAACGACCTGTGGAGTGTAAATTCACCGTAATTTAATTGTTGCCGTTTCAAATTGTACCGGATTTGAATTTAAATGTATGCTATAGCTTTATTCATATCCATCAGGTTCAAGCAACCAATTCATTATTCGATTCACAGGTACATATGTTCAAGAATTACATAAGCACCAAATAAAGAATGATGAACCATGGTTGTACACTTGTACTATTAAAGACGGTAAAGAAAGAGGCGAAATACATTCTGGTTGCTGAACAAGGTGAAACGGATGCCCATAATATGCCCTCCTCCATGCAGAAGGCATGCACGACTCTAGTCCAGCCCCTTGTTATGGCTGACCGCCCATCCTTCATTGTCTTCATCAACACATCTAGATAATCATCGTGGTCTGGTAGAAATAGTTTAACCTTTGCATGCCCACCAATCATGTAGTTTGAGAGGTAACCTTGAGTAAACTGCTTTGGGAACCACTGCAAAGGAAAAAGATTCAGACATTTTCATCTAACACAACACATTATGGGCAGTAGAAAGAAGGCTGCAGGGCTCTTACTTATTATCCTGCAGTTTTTTGTTGTCTTAGATAAAGTGTAAACAAATAGTTTAATTGCCATCTTTTGACCCATTTTACTAACAATCTTTATCAGCTTCCTCACTTGATGTTGGTTCATCAATATCGCATTGCCCCATACACAGAAAGGGTCGAAGCGCGGATCTTTACTAATGACATATGTACCTAAAAGCACCAAGTTAATATTAGAAGCTAAACAGCAATTACACAATGATGTAGTACGACATCCCCTCTGCCTCGGTCACATATTAGATGAATTAACATCTTATATTATGGGACACAGGGAGTTTATTGCATTCTTACAAATTATCGGCTGATTAACTGCCGCTATATCCATGGGTTAGAGTTAGTTTGAGCTAATTTCTGCTCAAATAGCCCTAAAGTATATCCAAACATGAGGGCTAGTTTGAGCTAGTTGCATCTAACCCACTCAAAAAAACTATCCCACCCAAGAGGTGCTAATTGGAGCTAGTTCTCCTAGTGGATTTATTGTCAATCTAACCCTGTCATCCAAACACCACTTTGCCTAGAGTTAGTTTAGGGTTAGTCATGAGCTAGAAACTAACTCTAACCCCTAGCTAAGTTAGAGCATCCAAACAGGATTGTGTTGTTGTTGTTGTTGCTGCTTTTCTACGTATATCTAGACATCACCAGAACATTAAGGTAACACTCTTCCTTGTTGCTATGTAGCCTACGATTGCATAATTAGACATTCAGTACAGTACATGTTGCTATGTAGCCTCAGATATATTACATATGGCCCTAGTTAACATAACGTTAAATGAGTTACAGATATATTCAGTTAAAAGTCCGATTCACCGATTAGTCCCTTAACAACCCCCAGCCTATATGATACCAGCTACCGATATCCTGAACAGTGAGTATATATAAGCCATGGGATGAAACTAACCTCGATGAAAAACAACAGTCGTTCCAAAAGTTGTCCTGTGTAAGTACATCGAGATGCATGTTAAACACAACAGGCTAAACATCATCCGAATATATCCATGGCAGACAAAATAATCTCCAAAAGATAGCTTCAATGTGCAGGTTTAAGCACGCTAGTAAAGCAAACCAAGTGGAAATGTGTGTTAACTGCAACAGGCCTAACATTTAAACATAGTAATTCAAACTGGTATTGTGCCAGTCTAAGTACACTGGTTATTGTTAAATAAAAATGGAAGGCATGTTAACTACAAAATGCAAGAACCAAATGTAATCATTCATAGTGGTATTGTTGAAACTAGTATTGATGAAATTGAACTGCACAGTTCATACTTGCACATATTGAACATCACGTTGTGAATAATTGTAATAAATAAGGCATACTACGAACAACCAAAGATAGCATTTGAAACTGGACATGTGCTAACTACAAATAACCGAAGAACCAAAAAACTTTAAAAGATGCATATGCTAGCTATAACAGGCTTAACAGTAAGCAAATATATGCATTCCTATCGGTATTTTAAAACTGGCATTGATAAAAAATGTACTGCATCATAAATAGTTACACATATAGAGCATCACATTGTGAACAACTGAAATAAACAAGACATGGCTGCTTCCGGCGGCTCTTACGGCGATGTTGTGGGATGTAGCCAAAAGGCTCCATTGTGAGTTTTGGTGGATCTCACTTCGACTAGTTACCTTCAGTGATGAGATGCAATCTATGGACGATGGTTGACGCAAAGGATATGGTTGTGCAACAGTAGCGGTGGATATCTACCCTAGTGCATCTAGTTGCTGGGATCGTCAAAAAGTGGTGGCGACAACACAAAGTTGACTTCGATTTGGTGGTGCTTCTTGAGCATCCAGTCTTGAGCTCCGAGGTGAAAACTCTGGGTCTGGCATGAGGTTATACCTACCAATGAGGATGTTTTCACATGGCTACCTTGTTGAAGGCATTGCTTGGATGTGCTATGGACTCGCTCTTCAGGGTGAAAACCTAGATTCTGGCATTTGGTTGTTGAATCCTGTAACGACGGCGCTTGAGTGTCATTCCTTACTGAAGGCGTTGCTGTTGAAAAAACTCGTTGTCTTTGTGGTGTCAAGTGATGGTTGGTGCGGTTTGTCAATCGTTGTTTTGATCGTTTTGGAGGTATTTTTCTTTCTCGCTCAGGCATAGCTTTTGTCTTATATGACTTTGCTATTTGCCGGCGTGTTTATTTGTGTGTGTGTGCGCGCGCGCGTTGATGTTGGTTGTGTACATCATTGTGGTTGTATTCACTTGATGCTTTGCTTTGAGTCAATAAAATCCACCTTTTTTTTGAACCTGTCAATAAAATCCACCTTTATACATAAAATGTGGACGTGTGAGCGCTTACGGCTTCTAGATGCAACTAATTGTAAATGGTTGCGCGGAGTTTATTCAACTAGTTTGGTTGATGAATTATTCATAGATTAATCTATGTGGATGAGCTATGCAATTTTGGTTTTAATCATGTTTTTTTTAACAAAATGATTGTGTGCATGTGATGCAGAGGTTAAGGTAATCCCCTTTTCGAGAAAACATACGAGAGTAGAGTGGAACGAACAAGCCCATTTAACACTGCCGACCAACCTACTCCGCCACCAAGGCCGACCTGGTCTGCGCGTACTCGTACGGGCTCCTGGCCATCACCACCCGGACGAACAACGTCTACTGCCCGCACCAGTTCCGGGTGAAGCTCATGCCCAAGTTCATCCTCCTCGCCATGCGGGGCGATCCCATGCGTTCGACGCTGCGCTCCACCGGGCCAGGTAGGCAGCATCACCACGACTCCACGAGGGAGCACTCGGTTGTCGACGCCACGCGCCACATCTGCGGGCTGTTCGTCCTAAACCCTAGCAAGGCAATCTGGACGGTCAGCGACCTTCCATTCAATGACCACAGGTATTTCATCGACCACCAGAAGCTCAAGATGCTCGGGTGATCGGAGGCTCGTAGCGCACGCCTTGGGAGGAGGGGGTCAAGAAGACGGCAGACTGGTATGCCAAAGCCTTGGGAGGAGGAGGCTCGTAGTGCACGCCTCGGTCGCGCTGCTGCCACGCCGGAGGATGCCCACCCCGCAGGAAAACTTCGACTCCGCCTCCATGACAAACTTTGATTCAGTTAGGACTTCTACCCCATTCGATTAATTAGGTATGTGCTTAAAAGTTTTTACATTCTTGCGTTGGTACCTAGTTTATTGCCATCTAAATACCAACTCACTTATATGTATATGATACATAAAACGGATGATATATGAAATCGCCAACAGTACTATTGCATTTAGAAAAGGTACATATATAGATATATGCGAAGGAGTACCTGAGTTGCACTGAGAAAATTAAGTAGTACCATCACAATACATATGGATACATTGCACTGGTGTGGCCAAGCCTTAATTATAGGATAAAGTCGATTGTGCGTGTATAGAAATACACGCATTCATGCATGTTCTAGTTATATATCACGGATATATGTAGCTTCAATCTCACTTGAAGGTAAATGAGAGACGACACAGCTATCCATCACCTTCCAACTGCAAAGACAAACAAGGGCACTAAAGCATTAAAATACATAGGCGGTTATATATAGTTAACGAAAGCACATAAATATTCGTCTTTGTGACAATACTTAGGTGCTCCTATTGACTGGGGTTGTGTCATTTTTCCTGTTTCTACTATGTATAGCCCATAGAGACCTAAGAGTCAGAAATTTTACTTGAATGTTGCATATCTAGCAACTAGCTCTCTCCATTAGAATTTTCAATATGCTCAGTTATTCACATGCATTAGAAAACATTAAGATTATATTAAATGAATATACATACATAGTTTCAGTGAGATTTCGATGAAATTCACCAATTTCAGGCATTTCAGTAGACATTGAAATATTTACCTTTCGGCCAAAGTATTTCAGAAATACACAAAAATTCAAATATTTTTTCATTTTTTAATATTTAATTGTATTCAAATTAATAGTTGGGTCCATTATTGGCCGAAATTTCACTGAATTTTGGTGATTTCGGTTGTTGCTGAATTTTTCCTGAAGCCGAAAGTGAAAACCATGCCTACAGTACAGGCTAGAAGAATATCTTACCTGAGTTGAAACTTTTTCGGTCCTCCTGCTGGGAGCAGTACTGAGGGTGCTGCTGCATGAAGTTGAACTGCAGGAAGGTTCTCGGATCACAATGGATCATATTTTGCTCGTACTCATTCGATGTCGAAGCCGCCCCCATCATGTTCAACGTCTGCTGTTGCCCCCTTTCAGTCTCGGCTACCTGCGTTGAGATTAGTTCGTGACTTGGACTGTTTGTGTACCTTATTAGTTTAAAGTTCTCATGTAAGTCACATGCATTGTCTTTTGTAAATACTCCCTCCGTGCGGAAATACTTGTCGTAGAAATAGATATAAATGGATGTATCTAGAACTAAAATACATCTAGATACATCCATTCCTTGGACAAGTATTTTCGGACGGAGGGAGTAGGAGATACTAGGTACTTACTTTTTCCCTCAAGAAGAAGTTGTTATTCTGCAGCTCCATTTCCTGAATATATATGGCTCATCTTGTAATTTCAATTTTTTAATGTCAAAGCAAGGAAAACAGCTGCAAGAAGAAAAGACGCTATTGTTTTATTGTGTTACGTACCCTTCTCTGCATGTACTCAATTTCAGCGCATAGTAATTCGTTCTGCAGATTAAATGTGAAGGTCAGGAACTAGACAAACAAAATAGTTCTTTTCAACAGAATTCATGCAAGTGTTCATAGCAAACTGAACCTTTCTTGCTCTAATCTTTCCTAGGCCTTTGTCCAGCCTTCCCTCCAGCTGCTTCAGGTCTCTGTGGCTCATGGTGGCCATTGTATCGCCTATTAGAGTCCTATGGCATCAATGTAGGCAAGAGTTTATTTACAAAGCAAAATGGAACTTGCTTGATAAGTTGAGATTAACTAAGTTGCTGACTTGGGGAAAAAATGAACCTGTTGGAGTTCTGCAAGGTGGTTATCTGCTGCTTCAGCTTCGCAGATTCCTGCTGGTAGTGCTGCAAGTTTGTAATTTGAGTCCAGTGAGTACAATATACAGATATTGGTATTGGAGAATGACTAATAAATATTACATGATTTCATTCACAAATTGCTGAATGTGAGTTTCCACTCATGCATATTTGTTTCATATATATGTGAAATTAGGAGAAGAGCAGTGCTCATTCTTCGTGGTTCCAGCATTCTATTTGTATAGCATGCACATGCATCAAAACCATGCATTATTAGGCGTACTTAAGTAAAGTAAAGGTAGACTCTCTAAATATTTTTTTGAAAAGGTAGACTCTCTAAATATAATTTTAGTATTTTTATTGAAAACTACATTTATGAAAACAATGACAATTTTTTGCAGCGCATCGACTTAGATAAATCAATTGACACAACGCTCCGCCATGAAGGGTGGAACAGCATCATGCAACATACCTCCTTGTAAATCTTCTTATCCAGACACTAGACACTAGTATTTTGAAAACTGTGGCAATGTAAAACCTCAGTATTTCAATGTCTGGACAATTAATGAATAATCCAGTTTCTAAGACCCATAGTTTTCTCAGTTTGGTTCAGAAAAAAAGAGGTCAAGACCTCTTTTTAAAATACTGCAGAAATACTACAGTATTAGAGATACTACGGTTTATAAAACTGGTATTTATCGATGCCAAACACAGCAAAGTTTTTCAAACTATGGTTTTAAAAAAAAACAATATTCCACGAAATTCCAAAAATACTTACTGAGCCAAACGAAAGCTATGTTTAGAGAAAATAAACTCATGAAGACAAACTAACTCACTCCACACTACGGTCCCTTTCATTACTCTAGTTTTTGCGATATACCACAATATTTACTGGTGGCTGGCTGGCTGCACAAGTAGTCATATGCATATATACATAAAAGCACATGAATTATAAGTTGGTATTTCAGACGAATCATTGTCCTTCTGTCTAACATGTAACCCACATGAAAATATATGTTATTCAGGTGAAACTAGCAAGCATGGCCCAAAACTGTTTTTCCTGGAACTATTTAAATATCGTTGCTACTTGACACGAACCAAGTACATACCTATGCCTACTAAATCTTGATCTCAACAAATCTAAACCAGAGAAATGGTTAACCCATATAATCAGATCAACAAATTAACCAGGAACTTATATATTATAAGCGTATTTCTTTCTTCCCAAAAGAAACAGATGTGGGCGCATTTCTGATTTGCTAAACCTCAGTTTGCATGTTACTGTCTCTCCCGTCTCCCGTCTGAATGATGCATGGAAGTGTCCACTGCACACATACAGAATTACATATATAAATATGGTCTGCTGGTCCAAACATGATCTCTTGAGAGTAGTATCACCGGACATTCCTTTGTGTAATGACCACAAGTTCCCTATGACCAGGATGTCCAATCTGAAGATTTTGCTCAAAGGAATCCTTTTGTACGCTGGAGCACAGTTAGATGGAATGTTGACTAGCAGGGTGAAGTTCCTAGTAGTAGGACTAAGACTGCATGCAACCTAGGGGCCGGGTTGCTAGGGTCTAGAAATATTTTATGTTGACTTGTTGAGTGACATATGATGTTACCTGGGCATTGATCTCTGCGACTGTACCAGCGCTGGAGGTGTCACTTGTTGCCTTCTTGTATCTCTCAATGGTTGCTTTCACGCTGCATTAATTTGGGTACACACCAGTGGAGTTAGTACAAGCATAAATATGAACTTTCTAGTTCGTACCAACACAAATAATACTCAAATTAACAGTAATAATTAACTTCATTAACTGGAAACAACAGTAATAAAAAATAAATCAAAGTTCTGTTTTTCGGAAATTAACAGCGATTTATTCGGGGAAAAAACCTCATTAAATGATTCAGAAAATTTATAACCAACTTTTATAATAACGTGGTAGATTTGGGGGATATTAGATTAGTTATATCAAATTAATGTGCTATTATTGCATACTTCAAATATTGGTTGTCAAGATTCAGAAACCGGACTTTGTTACTTACCACATCATTACTAAAATAGAGTCCAGATAGACCCTTGCCAAAAATAGACCAAATAAATTGGATGTATCTCATAGTTTTTAGGACAATGTATATACAGTTGCTCTGTTGTATTGAACAAGAGCAATGTGAAATCCATCAGGTCGATGTAGAAAAAACATCATATGTCATGCTGGGCAAAGATGTGTGCCATCACTAGCCTTTTCCACGAGCTAACTAGCTTGTACTACAGTGTGGTCGCTCTTTACCGAAGACTTCCTTTCCAATATTAAGAGGCCTTCAAGGTGTACAATGTCCAGACATGGATATTTTACATGTGAGTATGTGACTTCAAGAGAATTCCAGTTGTGTTTGTATTTTATGTTTTCTTTTCGAAAAGTGCTTGTATTTTATGTTGTTGAATCTAACGGCCAATTTCATAGTATTGATCAGTATAGTCAGTAGCTAGCCATATAGCTATATGTGGTGTTTGATATCCATCTTTAGTTTGGTCACATAAGTTTACACCCGCGGCATTTATGGGAAAAAATTTAAATCTGATTTTACACACGCCATGATCCCATCAGTTCCCAAGAAAATTGCATGCACTAGTGTAACGCAAGAACCAAAAGGATGTCATCAAAGTGAACTGTGTGATTTTATTAATTACCTTTGCTAATTTATGTTTATATGATGTAAAGAATCAGAAACTGGAGCTTAGAAACAATTTTGAAGCAAAAACATGTGTCACCATATTTAACATGGAACATCTAACTTACTATCACATCAATATATACATTAACATACCACCAATGTACCACTGTCAAACATAAGACTGGGAAATTCTTCATTGCTAAAGAAAAATCAGAGCACAGGTTATTAGCCAAAAAATCGAGTACTGTGAAACAATATATTCCACACCGCACATAAAATAAAACCCCACCAAAGAGTAATGTCACTAACTCACTACATTTCCTCTCCAAAGCAACATTAAAAAAGAATGCTTCACTTCTCAAAAAATAGTACTAGTAGAATGCATGCTTCAAAGGGAAGACCATAGTTACCACTACCTCTGCTAGCTACGGCCACCATCGAACACCGACGAGAGCGAATGTCACATCACGTATAATAATGCAAAGCCACTGTTCATTATGACACGCACTGTTGACACGGATTTCTCTCACTGCTGGACGGAACCTTAGCATCGTCGAGCATGCTATTCGCTGCGGCACAGAGAACACGCCCTATTACCCAGTGTTTATTCGTAGGAGAGAACCACGGCAGCCAAGGTCTCTGCTTTTACCCGCCCCTTCTGACCACCCATGGAGCTCACCCATCCTCTCTCTCTCTCTCTCTGTTGTACAGTTGTACAGTAGTACGTACGGCTTGATTCTGACCGCGCCGTGACAGCCATTGGCTCCGTACGCAGGGCAGCCTTCACATCACTGTAGACACACATAAACCACCGGAGAGAGGTTGTCGCTTGACACAGTGTAGTACAGTGAACACATATGTCCGGGTAAAGCCAAGATTTTCAAATAAATAAATACATTTGGGCGTGAAATGAAAAATTGCAGCACAAATTTATGCACGCACGCACATAAATGCTTCATCTGGGTTCATTTCTTATATTCAAGAAGAATTACCCTGTCCATCTTTACATATATGACGCTAGTATTCAAAATTTTGTTAACTGAACAAATAATAAAATAAATCCATAATAAGGTGCCCCCTTTAATTATCATACGGATTTTTTTACTTGTCCTTTTAGATACGCAAGCGCAAGTAAGTCTGCATTTCAAAAAGTTCACAAATTGTAACACAAACATTTGTATCATGGGCAGTTCTCAAGTTTTGATATTGTTATATACTTCCTCCGTTCCTAAATATTTGTCTTTTTAGAGATTGCAAATGAACTACCACATACGGATGTATATAGACATATTTTAGAGTGTAGATTCACTCATTTTGCTTCGTATCTAGTCACTTTTTGAAATCTTTAGAAAGACAAGTATTTAGGAACGGAGAGAGTACTATATATGTGTACAAAGAGACCGAAATGTACAGAAAGTAAGTGTAAAAAGTGGCATGCTATCCATGTTGTTATTTGATGCTGCCCTTCTATTTCAAATCAGCAACTGCTAGACACATATGGGAAAAAATACCACTACGTACATTTTAGTTTTGCATATAGACATGCCTTTTCAGCTAATGGAAATCAGAGGAGCTCACTGAAACGGCACAAAAAAGTTTCCCGCAAAAAAAAAGTCGGCCCCAAAAGTAGAGGAAAAAGAAAGGTTACTACAGTACATTATTTTCTTCTTTACTGCTACGGTGCTGTGCCTTCACTGTATTGGCGGGTCATGAAAGTACAGTGCTGCTGCCAGAAGCTAGCTAGGGGCCCAGAGCTGGCGTGATGAGCCTTGGCTTAACAAGAGGACACCACACATGGCCCTAATGAGGAGAGAGGCGTCGCTGCCTGCCACCAGCACCACACGCACAGGCAACAGTAACATCTACAGCGCGCGGAGAGAGAGAGAGAGAGAGAGAGAGGGAGAGAGAGAGAGAGAGGGAGATGGGGGCACATGTGACGGAACCCTAACCCTAACCCATCATTGGCGGGGAACAGAAGGCGATGATGCAAAAGAAGCTTGATGATATCGTGGCTTACATCTGTGTGTGTGACACATACACACAGATGATCTTGTATGCAGCAGTTACGGAGTTACTGCAGATATACCAAGCCCAGGGAGAAAAAAAGTTGCTAGCTAGTAGATCTGCACCTACGTACACGGTAATTAAGCTATGCCATACAGGTGGGAAAATAGAATAGGCGGTGAGAAACAGATAATAACTTGTAATTTTTTGTGTGATTACATATACATGTTTCTGCCACCCTCTATCGATCGATTATGTATCATGATGAGGTGTGAGGGATCCAAGGCTCTTACCTTCTTCCTATCCCCTCCCCTTCGTCCCATACAGAGAGAGAGGGAGGGAGAGAAAGGAAAGAACATAAATTGAGCAAGAAAAGAAGAGGACCACCAGCCCCAAGCAAACCCAGACACCCATTCCATACACACAAGAAGAGCTGAGAAAGCATGTACACATGCTTCACAAGGCATGCACTGTGCTGAATCTACGCAGACATCTAGCTCACCTCACGGAACCACTAACGAAAGCAGCAACGAAAAACACATCAGCACAAGCTAGCACACAGATGCAAGCTATACGACGCGAGCGCACACAAAGAAACTGCTGGAATTTGTTTCACCCCCGCTTCAGCCCCCAGAAGCACGGAAATAAACAAGACAGTTAATCAACGGAACGAGTATAGCAAGAAAGATGCAGCTCCCCTTTCCCCCCATTTTGCCAAGACGAAAGGATAGAAGGAAAACAGCTCCAATTTGGGCAAGATCACATGAGCATATGCCATGTATGCGTCCGTCTGTGCAGAAAATAATTCAAGAGAGCAGCGAGCACCTGTTGTTGGAGTACTCGTAGAGGCGCCCGCGGCCGGAGAAGACGATGAGCGCCACCTCGGCGTCGCAGAGCACCGAGAGCTCGTACGCCTTCTTCAGGAGACCGTTGCGGCGCTTGCAGAAGGTGACCTGCCGGTTCGTGGTGTTCTCGATGCGCTTGATCTCGATCCTCCCTCTCCCCATCTTCTCAGCAGCCCCCCCTGCCGATCCCGACCCCGACCCCGGGGACGCAGACTCCTTCACCTTGGATCAGCAACGCAAAATTTCAGTGACACGGACCAAAAGTTGTATCATCAATGGGAGAACAGATGGATCTACATAACCAAAACCGACGGGTTGTATCTCTGGCTGGGCTGTAAATATACCCGATTCTCTTGAGCTGCTACTTCTTGGACCCTTCTTTGGAGATAGGAAGAAAAGGAGAGGCTGTGATCCATCTCCTCTCCTTGGTGGTGCCTTTCTCTCTGCGGCTTTCTTAGAGAGTAAGCACCACTGCCCCTAGCCGAATCTCTCCCTCTTCTTGCGTATCTACTATTTCCCCACCCAGTAGTAGCCATGATTTTATTCTAGCTACTACCCGTTACATGTGCATCCAAATCTTAATCTTTAGGAAAACGGATGCTTAAAGAAGAAGCTAGTTTCAGAGCAAGAAGCAATTACCATTAGGCCTGTGGATGGTGCAGCCAGCTGCTCGTTGAGTATCTGCATGTTTGTGTTTCGTGGGCGGAGAGAGATGGGATGGATAGAGTGAGAGATGAGGAAAGCAAATGAGGGAGAAGAGTGTGTTTAAAGGAGAACGGTAGGAGGCTAGGAGCGGGTGGGGAGGCGATGCTCTGTAGTGGCAGCTGTGGCCCTTGGTGTTTCTTCCTCCTGGACTCTTCTTGATTTCATTTCCACTATGTCACATCTCCTTTTCTTCTTTTGTGTGGTGATGATCTGTGAAATTTACCATGAGTGTGGCCTTAATTACTTTGCATCCGGAGCAGCTTTCCAATAAGTATGTAATTAACATAAGAAATATGAAAATTGTTGGGGAAATTTCGGACCTATATTTCTTCATTTGTTCCACGACCGTTGTCTTTACCAAAGTTGATAAAGAGATAGTATTACTTCATAAAACAAAAATTGAAGACATCATTACTGCAGTCATCATCTCCTCGTTGGGGCTGTTCCGAGGGGAAACCCTTGATCTGGGTCTCCTGGGTCGGACGATGGCGATGCTTTTGGTCTCATATTCCCTCATTAGGACATCGTTTCGGAGCAGATACTTGGTTGAGTCGTCAGGAGGTGAAGCTGCATGGTGCAGTAGAGACTTGGCTACGGATGCGTCTTGATGGACAGGTGCAGGGCGGTGGCATTGTTTGGCGCCGTGGCAGCGTCGATGGCTGACTGGCTTGGCAAAGATATTGCGGATATCTTTTCTGGAGATGGGTCAGCGGTTCGATGGTGGTGGGGGCTTCTGAAGCATGTGCATGCGGTGTATGCTTTGGGCCTGCAGCAGCGGGTGTATGCCGTACATCATGCGGGTGGATCGGCAGTGACCCCGGTTCTAGATGCTGGGGCGTGATGGCATTCTCCATTGTCGTGTTTGTCGGTGTGGGGGTGACTTTGAATTGTTTGATGTATGCTCTTATCATACCTTTGTTAAATAATTTATTTAAGATGCTTGTGTGCATCTCTTGATACAAGGACCGGGGGTTTCAATCTCCTTTTCAAAGAAAAAAAATGATACAGACACTATAGGAAACACATATTTTGCCATGTGTTTCTTGGTAAGCGGAGTGTATTTTGCTGGCCTCTTATAGCGCCTTAAGCCGTGTGTTGGTGTCAAGACACACGGCAACGAACGGGCCCTCGGCTTATCACCCCGTATGTTGTGACACACCTAAAAACACATGACGTATAGAAAAAATTCATTGTATAATAGCAAAAATGCTAGGCTTTACGGCCTAAACGATGAGGAACTGTGCCAGTGATTGTTCTCGCCGCTCGTGATAGTGGTCCATATAAGACGAGTGTTGCCTAATGGACCTCATGGTGTATATAATACATTTTCTTTTTAAAAACCCCGAAAACGTGTTGTCTCATGAAAGTCGAGTGGACGATGAAATGCACTTGGCTTACATTGAATAAATATGCCGCCCACAGCCCAACCAGCCAGTTATATCATGCACAACACACTTCCCCTCCCCACAGCGCAACACTGCCGCCAAGCTCATCATCATCTACCCCGCCTCCCGACCTCACTTGAGGTCGATCGCGCCCAAGATCTTGAATCCTACAACTGCGATGTCTCCTCTCCGCCACCTCGATGACGGCGACTCCTCCACCACCAAACCCGACGCCGACCCCGCCTGCACCTGTAGCACCTTGACGCCGGCGACCGAGAAAACCCCACCGGCCGAAGGTGAGCTCCTCCATTCATCTCATTTTTTCCTATTAAGTTTTGTCATATTTTGGTAAGTTTGGAAATTTCATGGGCATATGATGATCTTCGCAATGGATTCTGGTTTTAGGTTAGTTTGAATGCTATAGTGTAGATAGATGAGTTTAAATTAACTATATTATGGATCGATGATATATATGAAGGTAGATTATGGTAATTAATCTTCTTGACATGGATATGAGATACGTATGGATCGATGATATGGATCGAGCTAGCGAGGTAGATTGGCTTAATTTGATGTGGGTGATGGTGGAGAATATGGATGTCTATATTGATAAATTTATACGGATATGATTGAATTTTTTTTCTTCATGCATATGCGTAGCATTTAAGAATCTTATGTGTCAATAAAAGTGGTTTTAAGTGTCTTGTCCCATTAGAAACTTATTACAATGATGAAGTTTGCTCTCCTCCCACAAAAACACATATGTTGCTAAAGAAAGAGAACAAGTTAAAAACAAAAATATATATATCTACGATTCTCTTTACGGATCATGACCTAAAGAAAACGAGTAACCTGAAATTAATTTTATTATTATTCGAGCACCTCACAGATCTTAAGATAAATTTCCATAAAAGTGAATTATTCTGTTCTGGTGAAGCCTAAGACGAGGCCCACCTATACGCTAAACTGTTTGGTTGCAGTTTAGGCCTGTTTGCGATCAGTTATTTGGGGCTACCGATGCATTATCGGAGACTCACAAATGCTGAATGGAAACACGTCTAGAAGAGACTACAAAAATGATTAAGCGATTGGAAAGGTAAAGTGTTATCTCTGGGTGGAAGATCGGTACTCATAAATTCAGTGCTAAGTAATATAGTACTCTACATGATTTCCTTCTTCCAACCGCCTATAGGAGTCTTAAATAGATTGGATTATTTCTGATCAAGATTCTTTTGGCAAGAATATAGTGAGAAAAAGAAGTATCGTCTGGCTCAATGGAGTGTGGTTTGTCGTCCCAAAGACAAAGGAGGGATGGGAATTCATGATCTTGAGGTTAAGAATATTGCTCTCCTCGGCAAATAGTTGTTTAAGTTACTGACAGAAAATGGTGTACGGCAAACCCTCATCGCGAGAAAATATGTAGGCTCAAAAGCAATGTCCAAAGTATATTGGAAGCATAGTGACTCGCACTTTTGGGCTGGTCTAATAGCTATGAAGAAATACTTCTTCCCTATGCATCCTTCACTCTTAAAGATGGATCGGAAATTAGATTCTGGGAGGATAAGTGGCTAGGCAATGCTACACTCCGAGAACAATATCCGCTCTATACAATATTATGTGTCACAAGGGTGATACAATTGCAATAGTTCTGGAATCCTTTCCGCCGAATGTGACGTTCAGAAGATATTTAATTGGTCCCAAACTTGCATCGTGGAACACTCTATTACTAAGACTATCCATGGTACAACTGTCACAAGGCGCCAATGAATTTCTTTGGAGCCTACAAGTGAATGGTAAATTCATGGTGAACTCCATGTATAGTGTTATGATCCAGTCAGATGTGCTAGTTGATAATGATAAGAAGATTTGGAAGACAAACATACCGGTTAAAAATAAAACCTTTGCATGGTATCTTCATCGAGGAGTCATTCTTACTAAAGATAACCTTATTAAGAGGAATTTGCATGGAAATACGTAATATGTGTTCTGTCATCACGACGAAACAATAAAACACTTGTTTTCCAAATGCAAATTGGCCCGTTCTATATGGTTGCCATCCAAGTAGCTTCTGACTAGTACCCTCCATGTAGTGTTGCTAATATATTCAGCGACTAGTTATATGAAATTGATTACAGGTTTAGAATTCTTCTCAGGGTGGGAGCTCTCCATTATTTGATCATTTTGGCTAAGTAAAAATGATAAGGTTTTTAATGAAAAAAGTACTTCTCTTATGCAGGTTACCTATGATTGCATGATGTCGCTTGAAACTGCGTCGGCATTTTCCCAAAGAGGAAGGGATGATACAGTACAACTACGGTAGGTATTTCCCTTAGTTGTGAAACCAAGGTATCAATCCAGTAGGAGAACCAAGCAACACTATGTAAACGGTACCTGCACACAAAGAATAAATAGTTGCAACCCGACGCGTATGAGGGGTTGTCAATCCCTCTTCGGGTAACGGCGCTAGAAATTATCAAGTTGACGGGATAAAATTTGTGGTAGATTGGATAAATAGATCTTGATAAAACGCGAAATAAAAGATGCAAATAAAACGTGTAGCAAAGTATTTTTGGGTTTTTGAAATAATAGATCTGAAAATAAAAGCGAATAAAAATAGATCTCAAAGCAAATACGATGAAGAATAGACCCGGGGGCCGTAGATTTCACTAGTGGCTTCTCTCAAGAAATAGCACACGGTGGGTAAACAAATTACTGTTGGCCAATTGATAGAAAATCGAATAGTTATGATGGGCAATGATCAATATATAGGCATCACGTCCAAGATTAGTAGACCGACTCCTGCCTGCATCTACTACTATTACTCCGCACATCGACCGCTATCTAGCATGCATCTAGTGTATTAAGTTCATGGAGAAACAGAGTAATGCAATAAGAATGATGACATGATGTAGACGAGACCTATTCATGTAGGAATAGACCCTATCTTGTTATCCTTAATAGCAACGATACATGCGTGTCTTGCTGCCCCTTCTGTCACTGGGAAAGAACACTGCACGATTGAACCCATCACAAAGCACCTCTTCCCATGGCAAGAAAAATCGATCTAGTTGGCCTAACTAAACCAAATATTCAAAGAAGAAATACGAGGCTACAAAGAATCATGCATATAAGAGATCAAAAGAAGACTCAAATAATATTCATGGATATAGATTTGATCATAAACTCAAAGTTCATCGGATCCCAACAAACACAGGGCAAAAGGAGTTACATCAAATAGATCTCCAAGAGACCATTGTATTGAGAATCAAAAGAGAGAGAATAAACCATCTAGCTACTGCCTACGGACCCGTAGGTCTACGATGAACTACTCACACATCATCCGACAGGCACCAATGAGGATGATGAACCCCTCTGTGATATTGTCTAGATTGGATCTCGTGGTTCTGGAACTTGCGGCGGCTGGAATTGTGTTTCGTCGACCACCCTAGGGTTTCTGGATTATTTGGTTATTTATAGGGCGAAGAGACGGTGTAGTAGGCCACCGAGGTGGGCACAACCCATCTGGGCGCGCCTGGGCCTCCAGGCGTGCCCTGGTGGGTTGTGTCCCCCTCGAGGCTCACTTATGGTACTTCTTTGGCCCACCGGTGGTCTTTTGGTCCAAAAAAATTCTCCAAAAAGTTTCGCTGCGTTTGGACTCTGTTTGGTACTGATATTCTGCGAAGTAAAAAAGCAAAATACAGCAACTGGCACTGGGCACTATGTCAATAGGTTAGTCCCAAAAAATAATATAAAGTTGATATAAAATGATTGTCAAACATCCAAGAATGATAATATAATAGCATGGAACAATCAAAAATTATAGATACGTTGAAGACGTATCAATGCACCGGTACGCTCCGTTTGTGGTCATCTCTACGACATGTGGAGAATCCAAACCTGTTTACGGAGGTGTGTGCACCTTTGGAGGCCACGGCAAGGGGTACTTTTACTCTATATGGATGGCAGCATGATCTTCGAATTGGCCCTCCTACGTCTTAGGTGTTATGCAGTCTCCACATGATTACTTGTATTCCGCCTCTTTTCTTTTTTGAAAGGGTCTTTTACATCTGTATCCCTAACTCAAACCCACTACTCACATTTGCCCCTAATTCGCAAGCCTGCTCAAAAATACCCCTCCGCCGTCATGTTCCCTTATAGAATTGCCCTTCCGTGCCGTTTCCGTCCAGTCAAGGCTGTTTGACTGGTAAGCGGCCGTTTCTTCGACATTTTTGCCCCTCCGTCCTTACACCTGGGCCCAGGTCACCAGTTCACTCTCTCTCCCTCTCATTCTCTCGCCTGAGCCGCACGCTCTCTCTTTCTCCCCCAAATCGCCTCCCGCCGTAACCCTAACCCTAGCTCGCTCGATCCAACTCGCAAGGCTCGATCTCCTGATGGCAGCCATGGTGGAGCTTCAGATTTGACTCTGCGCGACACTCTACTACGGCGGCGGCGGCAGCGGATGGATGGGGATAGCAGTTGTGGCGGCAGCGGCGGCGGCGGCGAAAGAGGGAGCACACCACAGCCACAGAAGCATGCTTCAGCGGGGTAAGTTTTCTCTTCTAATCTGGCGGAGTCTCATGCCATTTGTAGTTCGATTTGGGATTTGTTGACCTAGTTCATAGTGCTCATGGCGTTGGGATCTGTCTCTGTTTTCCATGGTCATCGTAGGATCGACCCCAATAGAGCAGTTGGGATGGAATGTAGAATGGAAACCACAGTTTTAGCTAGAGCTGGCACAAAAGCAACCAATACAGGATTCTCTTTTCCTTTTGTTGCTGACAATCAATGGACTTTTAATCAGTTTAGATCTGCCATATGTGCTCAATATCCATGGGGTCTATATGATGCAGTGGAATACAGGATTCTCTTTTCCTTTTGTTGCTGACAATCAATGGACTTTTAATCAGTTTAGATCTGCCATATGTGCTCAATATCCATGGGGTCTATATGATGCAGTGGAATACAGGATTCTCTTTTCCTTTTGTTGCTGACAATCAATGGACTTTTAATCAGTTTAGATCTGCCATATGTGCTCAATATCCATGGGGTCTATATGATGCAGTGGAATACAGGATTCTCTTTTCCTTTTGTTGCTGACAATCAATGGACTTTTAATCAGTTTAGATCTGCCATATGTGCTCAATATCCATGGGGTCTATATGATGCAGTGGAATTCCGGTACTAGGACATTGACAAAACAGCTTGGGTCCCTGTCCAGTGTGATGATGAGCTTGGTATCATGTTTGCAATACATGATTATTTCCCTGCTAAACTAGAAATCAGTGTCATACAAACGAAGAGAGGAGAGCCAGAGAGCAGAGGAACAAGATCTCAGTCTAGGTCTAGAGATAAAGGTAGGACCAGCCAATCAAGGGGCAGGAAAAAAATGCTCATAGTAGAGGCAGCAGCAGTTCCATGCAGGCACCAGGAACACCTACTGTAGAAGTTCCTAAGAATGCATGTCCCTCTCAGAGTAGAGATTCAGTTGACCCCTATACTGAAGAGGGACTACCAGATGATTGGCCAAGTGATGATGAGGATGAAAAGTTGTTTTCACAGTTGTTTGTAACAAGGAAGAAGGGCAAGGAGAAAGATGATGAGGGGGAAGATTATGTTCCACCCCCTGAAGGCATGTTTGCTGAGGCAGGTGAAGATGAGAAGGAGGAGGACAGGGACATGGGATACTCTGAAACATCTGATGAGGAAAGACCAGATGTGCAATACAATAGAGATGATCCTTCTTTGGCACAGGGAACAATATTTTCCAGTGCTTTAGACTGTAGAAATGCTCTTGCAACCTTCTCAATAAAGACTCAAAGTGAATTTGTGATAGACAAGAGTGACAGTACTAGGTTGACAGTGCATTGTGCTTATAAGAGGTGTCAATGGAGGATGCATGCCTCCTTAATGAGACATAGCACACTGTTTCAGGTATCAAATATAGCAACTAACATTGCATTTGTAGTTAGCAGCATTGATACTGTATTTTGTTTGTTTGTTGCAGCACATAGCCTTCTAACATGTTCTGAACTTTCAATGAATGTTAAGGTGAACAAAAGTGAACAAAACTGCTCATACATGTCCCAGTGTGAACAGGAGAAAAAGATTGAAGTCAGCTAAGAGTAGATGGGTTGCTGATGCTGTGAAGACCTGGGTTTTAGAGGATTCAGAAGTGGGACCAACAGAATTGCAGAAAAATTTGAAGAAGAAGTATGGCCTGGCAGTTCCATGTATGAGTATTCTATGGGAAGCAAATGGCACTTGACAATATCTATGGTAAGTGGGTTGACTCTTTCCAGTTACTGTATACCTTCAAGGCAGAAGTGGAGAAAGCATCTCCTGGTAGTGTAGTTACCATTGATAAACACACTGTGCAGTACAAACTAAATGGGAAGAGTAGACAGAAAGAGTGCTTTAGAAGAGTATTTTTTTCTTTCAAAGCATGTTGGCAAGGTTTTTTGAATGGATGTAGGCCTTATCTTGCAGTAGATGCCACTGCATTAAATGGCAGATTTAGAGGGCAACTAGTTAGTGCATGTGCTGTGGATGCTTGCAATTGGATCTTCCCAGTTGCATATGGAGTTCTAGAGGGTGAAAACATAGACAGTTGGACTTGGTTTTTTCAGAACTTAAGAGAGCTTATAGGACACCCACCAGGTCTTGTTATCCACACTGATGCATGCAAAGGCCTGGAGACTGCAGTGGAAGATGTGTTCCCAGGTGTGGAGCATAGAGAATGCATGAGGCATTTGGTTGCAAATTTCACAAAAAAGTTTAGAGGAAAATTCTTTGATGAAAATTTATGGCCTTGTTCATTGACATACAGCATAAAGAAACACAACTACCATCTTAGGCAGTTGCACAGTAAGGCTGGTGTGAAGGAGTACTTAGAGGAGCATCATACCAAGCTATGGGCAAGGTCACTGTTCAATGAAGTATGTAAAGTAGATTATGTTAATAACAATCTAGCTGAGTCCTTTAATTCAAATATTAAAAAATGGAAGGGTGTACACATTGTGGACTTGCTAGACAAAATAAGACAGTTTATAATGGAGAAGTTTGATCTCAGACAGCAGATTGCAGCTGCTACATTCATTGGCCACATCATAATCCCCAAAGTCATGAAAATGCTTCATGCAAAATCTAAGGACCTTGATATGGAGATAGTGAAGAGAAGCACATATGAGGCAGAGATCACAGCAGTTGACAAGGAAAAGAGAGAGTGGAGATATCCAGTAAATTTGGCCACTGGGACTTGCAGTTGTAGAAAGTGGCAGTTAACTGGACAGCCTTGCATACATGCTTTGTATTTTATTACTTCAATGAGAGGCCCAGTAAGTGAGATTGATCAGTATGTACATGAGTACTTTTCTGTTGCTAGATTCAATGCTACTTATGTTGAAAATTTGCCTGCAATGGAGGGCAAACAACAGTGGGATGTGGTGGACCCTGGGTTTAAATTGTCTGCTCCATTGCAAAACAGGGCCCCTGGTAGACCTAGGAAGACAAGAATTAGGGCAAAATCCGAGGGAAAAGGACTTGGAGGAAGGAGAAAGAAATGTGGCAGGTGTGGAAGGCTTGGCCATCGTGGCACTCACTGCAAGGAATCCATTGACCCAGCTTTTGGGGAAGAAGAGCACTGGGGGGCTGAAAATGCAACAGATGATCATTTAGATGCTGAAACAGATGCTGACAATGCTACTGAGGTTGAAACAGATGCTGAAAATGCTACAGAGGTTGAACCTGATGCTGAAAATGCTATAGAGGTTGAACCTGATGCTCCAATTGCTACAGATGCACCAACAGTGTCATCTGCTGTAAGGTGCAACTGCTATAGATGTTCTCATTTCAATTTTTGCTTTATTTGATGTTCTCATTTCCTTTTTTGCTTTATTTGATGTTCTCATTTCCTTTTTGCTGCATTTAATGTTCTCATTTCAATTGTAGCCCAAGGAAGAACTACAAAAGGGCAGCTGATAGAGGGATGTCACCAGCCAAGAAGAGGCTCAAGTTTGCACCAGATCCTACAGTAGGATCTGTAACTGGAAGCAACCAGCTAAGCAAAGAAGTGAGCAAAACTGTCACCACAAGGAGGAGTTCAAGGCTCTTAACTAACCCTGCTTGCAACACCAGGAGCAAGAAGATGAAAGACCTGTGACTGGAATCATGTAGGGCACTGCTGTTTTTGTTGTTCCTTTTGTGATGCTGAAATTATGAACTTATGTAATGGTGAACTTGTGAGATACTATCTTGAATGTGCAATGCTCCTTTTGTGACCTGCTAGTTTGGAATATTATGTGAGCTGCTATCTTGTGAGATGCTACTTTCAAATATTTTTGTGAGCTCCTATTTTTTCACAACAGATAATTTGTTCAAATATTTCAATCTATGCTATTTTTTCAGTCATCGATCAAAGCAAGATTCTTGATTCATTTCCAAATAGCAACATCACAACATTCCCAAATCACAGCATTGTCCTGTGATAATACATACCCACACCAAGCTCCATCACAACATACACTACAAAGAGAAATCCATTTAGTATGGATTATTAGACCACCCAGAAACAAATGTGGCCACAATGCTAATACCAAGAACTATGATAAATTCCCATGCTTGCATAAGCTCGTTCCTCTTTTTCATCTTCAGCTTCAGTTTCTTGTTCTTCTCGGTTAGATACATCACCCTCCTCTCTAAATCATGAGATTTTAGCCAGCTCTTCTCCAATCCTGCATGAAGCTCCTCAAATGCACGAGCAACACGTTCGGTCGGTGGCGGGTCAATCCATACAACCCACTCACATTCATCAGGAAGCTGCAAAATCAATGATCGAATTAGAAAGAGGGGAAAGAGCAGAATCGAATCAAGCTTAAAAGCCAAACACTTACATCAAGAGGGCAGCCGAGAAACCTTCTGCCGGAGCTTGCTCCTCCCCAGGCGACACGACGAGCAGGAATAAGCCCGTGGCCAGGGCACCGCTGCATCGAGCGAACCTCAAGGCCACAGAATGTCAGATCGGGGATGTAAAACTCCGATTGAAACTGAACTATGCCGACACCATCAACCTAACAACAACAAAAAAACCCAAATTGATGAACCCTAATTTCGCAATATGCCCATCTCTCCCCCAAATCGACACTGAAACTTACAATGGCGGCCACCGACGAGCTCGTAGAAGACATCCCCGCCGTGCCCGCCGTAGACATCGCTCACCACGCCGTGCTTGACCTGCCCCTCTCTCTCTCTGACCGCGGAAACGCCCGATCCAGTACGTGCTCAAAAATGCCCCTGTCGTCGCGAGGAAGAAGAAAGAGGGGAGAGAGAGTGAACCGGTTAGTTGGGCCCAGATGTACGGCAGGAGGGGCAAAAATGTCAAAGAAACGGCACGTTAGCGGTCAAACAACCTTGACTGGACGGAAACGGCTCGGAGGGGCATTTCTATAAGGGCACATCACGGCGGAGGGGCATTTTTGAGCAGGCTTTGGAATTAGGGGTATATCTGATTAGGTGGTTCGAGTTAGGGACAGAAATGCAAATGGCCCTTTTTGAAAAGTGGACTTGGTTATGGTTGTGTTCATCTTAGTTATGCAGAGGTCGGGTGTAATACTTAAACCGTTTAAATAATAAAGTGCCCTTCATCGGAAACACTTATCTCTTCTTTGGTAATTAATTAAAAATATGCTACCGTATTATGTTAAATGTAATATATATATATGTGTGTGTGTGTGTGTGTGTGGAAGTATTTACATGCAAATGCTATGTTTCATATGGTATATTACATGTTATTGTTTTATCACTACTGCAGGATGTTGCTAACACGACACTACGATCAGAGACCCTTTGACGAAATTGTGTGCGATGCATTCAATCGCAAACGATGATGTAAAAAACTGTCAAAAAAGATGCAAAACATTTGCGATGGCGGACCCATCAAACACGGTTTCGATTTTAGTTGTGTGTGTGATGCAAGGCATACGGTTCAGTTCAATTAACTGTTTGCGATGAGGAAGAAGAACAGAAACGGGCACCCAGATAAGGCGTGTGCGATATACGGCATACAGTTCACTCGGATGAACTGTTTGTGATTAGGCAACACAAAAGAAACGGCCAGTCACATCAAGGTGTGTGCGATATATGGCATACGGTTTACTTGGATGAACTGTTTGCTTTGAGCCAAGAGAACAGAAACGGTTCAATTTAACAAGATGTGTGATACACGGCAAATAGGTCTATAATCAGAAATGTGTGCGAAGAGCCGAAGACCGATAATAATACAGACGATTGCTGCTAATAAGCCATGTGTGTTGTGGGCAAATGCTTGGTGGTTTATAATTGTCAGCGATTGATGAAATCATCACCGACGGGTTCCCCAGTATGGTCCGTGTGCGATGTCATTGCACACAGAACAACAACATATGTACTTATAACTTATAAGGACTTGATTCCATAAAAAGATTGAACATCTAATTACATATGTGGCTAGTACACACATGACCTTTGCACACACCAAAGTATGTTCCAAAATTCCTAGAAAACTCAAATAATGTATAAAAAGGCAAAACAAACCATGAATAATTTCATATTTTTAGGACGACGCTACTATAGTTGCATGCTGCCTCTGTAAAATAAATCAAGGCAGGAAGAGACAGCATATGTCGTTTCGCACACATAGGTGACAAGGTCCCTCTCGGAACCATGATGGTATAGTCATGGAGATCATGTGCCATGACGATCGATCACATGAATTTGATCAACGCTGCAAGCATCGAGATGGTGGAGAAGCTGAAGCTATCAATGACACCACATCCACAACCATACTGTTTTCATTGGGGTCATGAAGAGCTCACTGTCACACACCAAACCAAGGTACCGTTTTTGTTGGGAAATTTTTTTTCCGATGTTTTGTGCGATGTGATTCCGGTCTCCTTGGTGTCATGTCATCTGTTGTTGGGAGAGCCGTGGTACAAGGAGCACCATGCTACATATGACCATGTTGCAAATATGTATCACATCAAGCGGGATAAGAAGTTTGACCTTGTGTCCATGGACGAGGATCGTTTTATTTCTTGGAGGAAAGATCATCTTGAGAAGATAAAAGAGCAAAAAGAAGAAGAAAAGAAGAAGGTTGAAGCTACTGGAATTTGTACGGCCGTCGTTCAGTCCGCAGATAAAAGTATTGCTGAAAAGACTGATTTGAAACCGAGGATGGTTTCGTTTCAAGGAGGAGAGGATGATAGGTCCATGACTATACCAAATACCACTGTAGTTGTCGATCCTATTGTTGTCGAGGTTGTGCCAAAATATGCAGTTTATACACCAACGGATTTGTCCATTACTTACAATGATGCAGAAGATTTACTACCAAGTACTATAGACCATGTTACAGTTTTGCAATGTTTAGGCATGAGAAAGACCATGAACCATGCACTAGGTATGCAAACATGTCTAACAATGCATGCATTCGTACTGATGACCAAGCAGTCGTTGATGTGCGAGCAGGTATAAAACAAGTTCAGCTGCCACCAATTTTCGGTTGGAGTCCAGATGGTGTTCACTTTGAATATTTATCTATATTGTCATGGACACCGGAACAGGACCAGTTCGTGTATGGGAAGGAGTCCAATAAAGCTACAGGTCAAGCTCACCTATCCAATCTTGCATGCTACGTAAGGATTAAAACTACTAGGAGTAGATCCTTTCTGTTTTTATTTCTGCCACGCAAGGAAAAGATCAACAAAAGGACTACATGTATTTGGGAGTTTTTAAGCCTAAGAGATGTCGGGTGGGGCCCTCCTGATTGCACAAGTCGGGAGCGCTTGTACCAAAATTACTAGGCCAAGTATCTTTAATGAGAGTCCAGATTTGTTTAGGAGTTACTTTATTTTTCTTTTGTGCATGTACGAGGTCAAGGTTTGGTCGGCTACTATATAAAGCCATGATACGAGGCATTGTACGGCAGGTTATTGTTTTATGAAATAGACACGATGTGTTTTTCAGGGTAGACACCCGTATCAAGTTTTGGAGGGATCTTTAGAAAACCTCTGTGTTGCGATTTCTTTGTAGAAATTGTTTTTGCGCGTGAGTATCATCGTCGAGATTGATTTTCTCGTGCTGGGCCGTAAGGTTCAAACCCTCTATTTCGTGCATATCGCATGCGCGAGCGAGAGGTTGCTACTGCTGGTGGTGGAGTGTTGTGAAAGGTCGGGCCGCAACAACGGATCAGACCTCACATTGAGTTTCGGTCTACATCACATGAGCCTTTTTGAGAGTAGCTCCGGTTTGTAAGAAGTTTGTACCAAAACTTGTCCCAAATTGGACTAATTTTTAACCACGGCATGTTGGTGCTATGTCACAACACCATGCCAAGTTTCATGATTTTGAGGCAAGTTTTGGATTTACAGTAATTTTAAAACCAGGTTTCTCAATGTTTACTATCGAGTCGGCACCGCCCTGGATAGGCTTTTTCCTCATGGGTCCCAAATGACAAATCCAAATCTGTCACTACCATGCAGCTTTTCTTATTAAGAATTACATCCCATTTGGTGTGCTAGCTGAAAATAATGAACAAACATCTCAAGGATCCCGCGAGAGATGTTCTTTCCCCATGTTGTGAATGCTTATAATATTTATGTCTTAATTAAAGAAATGACAAGCCATTGGCCCAGTATGAAAGAAAATATGGGTCAAAGCTGAGTTGAAAAGGCCAACATTATATAACTCCAGCTTACAAATAGTACAAAAGCACGGGGATTAATTGCTCATCAGGTTTAGACAAAATCCAGATTGAACAGGACAATGACATCTAACTCAACCAAAGTTTTCTGCAGTCACAATCAAATGGATCGGACTGATCCATAAAATCAAGATCCCAGGCCAGAAATTCTATTGGTCCATGATGACAATCTGCTGTAAATAGAAGCCGACACGATCAGAAGCCCTTAGGTCCACCTAAAACTTCTTTTTATGTTGTTTAACACTTGCAGCCATAAGAAATTTCTTGTCGAAAAACTTAATCCTCACGGACAATAGTGCCCTCGCATTCAACATGAAGAATGAGATGAAGCTAGTGTTTGCATTGTTGGATGCATATCCTTCCAGCGTTACTGTCTTCAAACGAATGTCATGAGATCTGAGAAAAACCCGGTGCTTCTTGAACCATTGATTGGCTATACTTTTCTCTCCATTTGTTAGTGCCTAAATAGAGATGAAGATTTAAAACACTTAATGTCTAAAAAATATTATGTTAAAAGAGTGATAGTTGAATGATTAATTATAGTACATTATATATGGGATTTTAACGTGCGTGAAATCATCACCTTTATATACAAATTCTCCAGACATGAAAAACATTGCAGCAAGCCAATAATCGTGTTCAGATCAAAACACCACATATTGATATGTAAGGTCTTGACAGAATCCACCACCACTGATAGGATGGACAAGCTCTTCATTGAGCATAGAACATACACTACAAAAAAAGACACATCCGTGACATTTTGGGCCGAACAAAAAAAATATGTCATGCTTATGACACTTCTATGACGATAATTGTGAAAAAACCCGGTATCATCATAGATGTGGTGGGCTCCTACTTCTATGACCAAAAATCATGACAGAAAATGGGCTTTTCGTCCTGGGTGGGCCAGAGACACAGCTGCATGACATTCTTTGGGCCATCCATGATGGAAAAAACCGCGGTAGAAGCGAGGGCGAGGAAAATATCGGAGAGTTCACGGTTACGGTGGGTGGTCGGGGCCGAGTGATGCGCGTTTCTCTCATACACGTACGTGCGTGGGTGTGAGGCGTTGGGCTCTAACTGAACCCAAGTGAAGCGTTCGCCTACTGAACCCGAGCGATTGCACTGCAGGCTACGGGTTAATGAACCCGAGCGATCGATCGATCTGGCTGTTAACTGAACCCGATCGAGCAATTCCTTCGCTACTGGTGCTAACTGAAGCCGATCGAACCCCGCTACCTCCTTACCTTGATGAATAGTGAGCGTCGTTGGGGGGATTTGAATGAATAGTTCCCAGCGGGGGGTTGGATGAACAAGACCCCGTGGTAGTAGAGGCCGTTGCCGCTGGATGAACAGGACCCCGATCAAGCAGTTGGGGGTGGATGAACAGGACCCCATGGAGGGCTAGATGAACAGGTCCCCGTGGAGGGCTGGATGAACATGACGACCCCATGGAGGGTTGGTTGAACAGTAGCCGGTGGAGGGCTGGATGAACAATAGCCCATGGATGGGTGGTTGAACAGGACCCCGTGGAGAGGGCTGGTTGAACAGTAGTCGGTGGAGGAGCGGTGGAGGCTGGATGAACAGGAGCCCGTGGATAAACAGTCGCAGGTGGAGGCTGGAGGAGGTCGACGGTGGATGAACAGTAGCCCGTGGAGGTTGGAGGAGGTCGACGGTGGAGATGAAAATATACTGTGGAGTCCCATTTTGCGGTACGCCACACCCATTCCGATGAACAGGACCCCGTTTCAACCGTAGCGCTCCAAGATAAGTCCGTTTCCTCTGTTCTGTGGTACGCCACACCCCTCCCGATCAAGAAGACCCCGTTTCGACGTAGGAGGTCCAAGAGAAGTCTGTTTCCTCCGTTTTGCGGTACGCCAGACCCCTCCCGATGAACAGGATCCCGTTTCGACCGTGGCTGGTC
Organism: Triticum urartu; assembly: GCF_003073215.2. Lineage (NCBI taxonomy): Eukaryota > Viridiplantae > Streptophyta > Magnoliopsida > Poales > Poaceae > Triticum > Triticum urartu. Next base: position 121,632,515 of record NC_053022.1, read on the forward strand.
GAACACAAGGTCGTTTCCTCCGTTCTGCGGTACGCCAGGCCTCATTTCGATCGGCTGTTCCGTCCAAGCCAGTTGGCTCCCAATGAACACGACGCATTCCGACCCAGTCGGTTGCCTCCCGATGAACAGGACATTGTTTCTTCGCTCCGACCCAGCCGGTTCACTGCCCGATGAACATGACATCGTTGCTGCCGTCCGTTGCCTCTCCATGTACACAAGCCCTGGTCGTCCATATATATATGTGCGAGTACGCGCTCGAGACCCCACCCATATGTATGTATGTGGCCTTATTTTTTGCCCTATGGCTGTACGTACGTGTACATGACTTAGACAGGACTGCGTGAACTGCTGTGTCGGGTGCTGTACAACAACACGTGCCGCTACTTACTTGGCCATGATTCATACTTGCAGAGAGACCGATCGACCAGTATGTACATACACATTCGCGACCAGACAGACAACATTGACTGGGTGGGTCCCAGCGGTCAGGGAGAATAAGGACGCACTTCCTTGCATGCGAAGATATAGCTGCTCGGTCCTAGTTGTCAGGGGGAGGAATCATTTTTATTTTGAGAGTAATAAGGAGGCACTTCCTTGTGTTCGAAGATGTAGCTGGTGGGTCCAGCTATCAGCCTCACCGCCTAAAGTCCTCTTCTGTTGCTGTCCTCCATTGACCACGTTAACCACGCTGCGCCGAGAGCATCAAGACGGTGGACGATGGCGAGGCCTAGGAAGGGAACGACGTGGAGGCAGGGAAGAAATGGCAGTGGATGCCCATGCGGAGGGGAGCACGTGGGTTGACTGCTTCGGCTGTAGTGTGAGGCTGCCGTTGCCGGAGAATAACAGGAGGTGTGGGTGAGTATAGAGGGATGGCATGGCCAGCGGTGGCAGCATAGCCGGACACGGGAGGCAGGAGCAGGCGGCACGGTCGGCGCTGGTTTGGGTAGCTGGAGCAAGAAGACCAGAGGTTGAAGAAGCACGATGGCCGTTGGATGGACATCGTACGGTCACTGCATCTAGAACCGTTTGTATTGACTAAGCTAACAAAGCCCATGATACGCGTCAACTTAGTAGGCCCACAGGTCAGCCTCCAAAATGGTGCGCCCTAGATGTTAGGGGGAGGAATTATTTTTTGGACGGCTGAAGTAAGAATATCCAAGATTGAAGAAGAAGCACGACATCCGTTGGATGGACATCCAACGGCCACTGCTGCTAGAACCGTGTGTTGACTATAAGTTGACCAAGCCTTGCATAAGCGTCAACTTAGTTTTTTAGGGACACATCAACTTTGTAGGCCCACAAGTGTATGTCAGAGAACATATAGCCCATTTGCGATTTGTAAGAATGTACATCCCATTTTTGAATTCTAATGGAATTTACTACAGCCTATTTACAGTTTGTTAATAGTACAACCCATTTTCTAGATAGGAAAATGATTAATAACCAACCGCTCAACACATAGTTCAATAAAATTTCACACATTTTGATGGGATTCAAAATATTTTTATCCTGAAATTTCTAGTAAGATTAAAAATAATTTCAAAATAAGTTTATATTACGTAAAAATCCAACAAAATATTGCGCGCGCAATAATTAATGAAATTAAAATTTTCAGAATCCAAAAATAATATTTTTTTAAAACTAATTACGTGTTTGGTGCAGTTTTTTATAGTTACTACCTAATTTTTATAATTACATCTCATTTATTATTTCTTAAAGCCCATTTTATTGTTAAGCCTAATGCATTCCTCCTAAGAAAGATTTTGCAGCCCAGCGGGGCGGAGAATAACAAGTTGACCTTGCATGGATATTTCTCAAAAAAAGTATAGCTGGGCTAGCCATTTCCAGCTCGAAAAAAATAATATCTGTGTTGGGTATCTGTCCTAGGCTAGACAGGCCACAGCCCGCCCAGTTAATACCTGCTCTCCTCTGAACAACAACAAAAACATTGTTGTATTCTGAAAAAAACATCGTTCAAGAAAAACTCAAAAACACAAATACTGCTCGAGCTGCTTGGTCCCAGCTGTCAGCCGCTCCTTGTGCAATTCTCTCGTTTATTGACTACATAGGTTGAAAATGGTGTGGGACTGTGATGTCAAAAAACCAGGAGGAAGCAAAAAAATTATAGTTGTATATAATAAGGAGGCACTTGCATACGTGCGGCTATGGCCCTGGTGGGTCCCCACTGTCATCCTCTCCAAATAAAGTCATCTTTTCATTCCTCATGTCCGTTGACCATGTTGACAATGTGAGACATCGGCGCCACGACGAGCGCAACAACTCGAAGGACGACGGAGAGGGCCTCACGGTCCCTACGGATGGTCTGATACAGCACCCGCTGCTCATTCAGGAAGCCAGGATCATAAGGCCACATGTCCGCGATGGCATTGTCGTTCGCTTGTTTGCCGGTGCTCGTTGAGGAGACGGAGGTTGCAGCACAGGTCCTCTTGCGCTGGTAGATCTTCCGCCATTAGGGCGTCTAAGTGCGGCCACACCTGCTCTATGGTGAACACGGCATGAACCGGCTTGGACAGTGGCGCCGACTCCTGGTCGGAAGCTATGTTCATCGTCTGATTGTCGTCGCTCAGCTTGGCGAGCTCGCTGGCGAGCCAGCATGTCCTGCTGCTAGACCAACCCGCTGCCAAGCACGAGTCTGACCGCCCTGGCCTACCCAAACCGCCTCCCTCGCCTGCGCACACTTTTTGCCTGAAACAGTCAGCGCCGCCCGCGCTGCTTCCCGGTGCAGGCGATTGCTCCGTGTTCAAACGACACAAGTGCCATCCATTTGTCTGTCTTCCGCCCACATTAATGATACACGGTTGCCGAGGCAGCTACTCCGGCGCCACCCGTCCGTCCCTCCGCTGCCCACCATTGCTACATAAACTGCTGCATCGGCCATAGCAGCAGTCAGCCGCCTATGTTTCCTTTCTCCTGTCCACACCACTACTGCCCACCATGGCTTCCTCGCGCTCCAGCGCTCTTCGGGACGGGCGAACGACGGACCACAAGGAGATGGCAGCCATTGCTACCTACTAGCTGGCCGGCAGGCAGCCGAAGGACGACGACGTCCCAATGGAGAACATGATAGTCGACAATCCGGTGCCAACCCCCTCCTCCATGCCATCCTCGCTGGTGCATTGCACCATGACCATCGGCGAGGCCCATTCCCAATACATGGACACGGTGAGGCAGAAGTGTCAGAAGTAGTTTCGGGAGGCGCAGGCCACCGCCTACAATCACCATCTCCTCCAGGAGCACCTGCATGTGGAGGAGTAGATCGCCACGGAGCGGGCGGAGCAGGAGGTGCTGCTCGACTCATGCCGCTCCGCCCATGAGAGCCGCCTCAAGCGCTGGCGGTACCGCATGCTGGTGGCGGAGGCTGCGGCCGCCTACAAAGAGGGCGATGAAGCAGGCGAGGCACTATTTGGCGAGACCGAGGACAAGGCAGAGGACAATGTCGACTCCGACGAGTCCCTGCTCCGCTAGCGTCGACAAGGCCCTGCTCCACCGAGGCCCAGTGGTGCCAACAACGAGGAAGAGGACACCACCGGCTCCACCGATGCCCCGCCCCGCGGCACCGAGGCGAAGGATTATGCCGGCTTCCACAAGGCCCTGCTTCGCCGAGGCCCCGCCACGCCAACAACGAGGCAGAAGATATTGCTGGCTCCGCTGAGGCCCCGCCCTGTCAGCACCGAGGCGGAGGACCTCACCTGCTTTGACGAGGCCCTACTCCGCCGAGGCCCCGCCCCGCCAACAACGAGGCAGAGGACATCGACGTCTCAGCCGAGGCCCCGCCCTGCCGGCAACGATGGGGAGGATTTCCCCCGCTCTGCTGAGGCGCCGCCTTGCCGGCAACGAGATAGAGGACATCGCCGTCTCCGTTGAGGCCTTGCCCCGCTGCCAACGAGGCCGTGCCACACAGAAAACGAGAAAGAGTAGAACACGGTAGGTCGCCGCCGCTCGGGTCCAAGTAAGGCCATCGCTGCTACCCTCCGGTTGAAACCAAGCTAGGCGGGTTGACCATTGACGGCTGATTATCTTCTTTACGTCGACGTGGAGTCGGAGAGCTACACTGGACACGAGGGGTAACTTCGGATAATTAATTATACGTCCAACGCACCCCTTTTTAGTTGAAGAATGTATGAAATGTAATGAAATCTAGCATGTTTATATGAAATCCGACAGTGTATGAATGAATTTAGTTCAATTAGTTTGAATTCTTGTATCACTGGCATTCGATGAACTTGCAAAACAATACGTACTAGCATTATTCCCAAGGTGATCACCTTGTTTGCTACCCCCTCTGGTCCTTTTTAGTCTGCATATAAGTTTTGTCTGAAGTCAAAGTATCTCTACTTTGACCAATCTTATAGAAAAAGTATTAATATTCACAATGTAAAATCAACTGACTTGAAAGAAAACTAATATGCGATGTAAAAAGGAACAGAGGGAGTACAAAGAGTTTGAGCATCTTTTTAGCGTTCCTGTACATTGCAATCAAACACACAGGCCTGGCAATTCATAGGGAACATCAAAACAATCGATGATTATGCATCTCAGCGATTCACATGTCAGAGCCAATATTTACTTCACAATTAAAGAATAAAGAAAAATCGATCGATGCTGCTGACAGCAAAGGGCATCCCATTTGAAAATATCAAATGCATGTCTTCTTGCTAACATCAATGAGCAAAATTTGGCAAGGTTGTCCCATTCCAAAAGGTCAAATGCGTGTTGTTTCGCGTACATCAATGAGCAAACTTTGACAAGGTTTTCCCAATCCAAAATATCAAATGCCTATGATTGTGGAATGGGTAGGGTTTGCCATCAGTTCGGACATTGACATGGCACCTCGCGCTAAATAAACCAGCTGTTCTTTTTTGTGTAGTTCCACCAAAATCAACCAAATTCGCGCGCAGCTTGTATGATTTCGCCTTTATATGTTGCAACGCCTTGAACATATCGGCACCTCCTTTCTTGTGGTGGAAATGAATGGTTCGATGTATTCATGAACATTTTGTGCAGTTCCAATTGAAATCAAGCTGAGCACCACTATTTGCACAAATACAAAAAAGTGATTAGTATAAAACAGACTATATTATGAATTGACGGTTTAAATAGGCAACCTACATGATCCATGCGTAACACACATTTAAAAAAATGGAACTCACCGGAAGGAATCCTAACACAACATTCTATTGGCCATCACATCAACAAAGATGGAGATCATGAGTCCTTCTGAGATGAAGTTAGTTTATTCTTGTGGGCAATAATGTAACCATCTCAGCTGCTCCCTTCTTAGGAAGAGAGGCTTGGCTTTTATCCTGGAATAATAGGAACTAGGAACTTCCCGTACTCCATATTATTCTTTAGAGGAGGATGATCCTGTTGTGCAAAGACAACAGGACAACTAAATGCTAGCATCCCTGTTTGCTCGAAAAAAGGAAAGGAAATATTTAAAACAACACAGATGAAGCACTTCTCAAGGACAATACCACTTTCTCATGACAATATCTAAATAGTAGCACAACACCAATAGACATGACAAAGCTCAATCATATGGATCAAATCCGTGGGCGAGTACCAACCCTTGTCTGGAGGCTTATTGTGTAGAGCATGAAGGTGAATCACTTCTCGGGAACCATCTATTGTTATCTACTGTGGTTACCATGCTTACTATATACTCCTCGATTAGTTTAATGTTTTCAACATCTTCTTGTGCAGTTCCACTAAAATATATGTTATCTTCAAAGTAGATCCCTGTTTTCACAAGTAGAGATAATTACATAATACATTAAGAGTGGCATCAAATCAGTGGCAAAACAATTGCTCGTTCCAGCCATAGTAATAAATTAAGATGCAAAACTATATCATTACTTGTGTCATCACAGTTCCAGTGCTTGATTACAACACTAGGAGTTGGTTTTTATTTTTCTTCCGCTTGTTCTTCCCCTTCATGACTTGGTTCAATAACAGACAAGCTTCGCCTTCAATGTAAGATTTGGCATGTCAATTAGGGAGCACAAGTATAGCACTAAACAACGACATTAAATTTCTGATGAAAGTGGCAAATATAGGCCAACAGTTGTGAAATATCCTTGTCACACCTCAATCGGATATTATGGTGCACATACAGATTGGAAGTCTCGTTTCCATTTGTGCAGTTCACTAAAATCAAGCAACATTACCGTATAAGTAGCACAGCATATGAAAGCACACTGCACAATCATGTGAAAGAAGGCTAGTACTGACCTCTCATGACGCGGAATTCAAACAACTCACAAGAAGAAGATCTGAACCAAATTTGCCAACACGGATAGGAAGTCAGATCTGCTCTTGTTGAGTTCCACTAAGATCAAGCAATCAAGCAACGTTGTCGGTGTGACATTTTGGTTGAACTGCACAAAACACTCTTAAAACAAAGTGTTTTGTGTAGTGCAACAAAAGGTCACAATAGCAACGAGGTGAAGTAGATAACCCTGTTTACACAGAGGTGCAAAGGAAACAACTAGTAGTCAATAACGATGGATGACACAGAAGCCAAAAAAAGAAGCATCTAACTTATCTAAATGGGAAAGAAAGCAAGACAGTAGCATTTCTCAAACGGTGGCATTGATTCATATTAACAGAGAGATTATATTAACAATAAAATTCGTTAAACATGTAATTTGCTTTTAACTATGGCATTGCATCAATTTTCCAGCGGCATTATTAGAGGGTGTTTGTTTGCAGGGACTTTTTGATGTAGGAACTAAAAGAAGTCCCTTTTAGTTCCATCTAAACCAAACATGAGGGACTTTTAGGGACTAAAAGTGGGCATTTGGGACTAAAGAAAGAAGACTCTGAGGGAGAGTCTTTTTGGGACGTTTTCCAACAGTTTCCCCTGCCCCACATCGCACCTTATCTCTATTAGTTCATTACTAGGGGTAACATGGTCTTTTATGATGTCATTTAATAACCTCTAGTACATGTTTAGTCCCTGGAACCAAGCAGGTAGGGACTAGGGACTTTTTAGTTGGTACCAAAAAAAGTCCTAGGACTTTTTAACCAAACAGGGCCTTCGATTAACAACATCTAAAAAGTTGCACAGGACAGTGAACACACCAGCACCATGTGCATCTACCGATGTTGAAAGCACAAGTGCTCCCTGGGTGGTTTTGGTAATTAATGTCAACATATCTCTTGTTGGACTAACACTTTTACCTAGTATGTTTCCGATAAGTTCAACAATGGAGTGGCATGGACTAGAGGATGTGGAACCCCTTCAAGATGCTAAGGACAAAGGATTGGCTCAAGCTTCAAGATCAGGACTCTACATTTTCTATTTTAGTGATCCAAGATCATATTGAGTCTATAGGAAAAGCCAATACTATCAAGAGGGGATGAGGTGTTGCTTAATGGCTTGCTTGCTCAAAGTGCTTAGTGATATGCTCCAAAACCCTCGACTACCTTTCCACATCCACATATGACCTAAACCAAAAGTCAAACTCGGCCCCACCGATTCTTTCTATCCGGAGCCACCGAATTCTGTTAACATAGCCACTGCCAGAAACCCTAATCAGTTCGGGCTCACCGATGGGATCTCGGTCTCACCGAGATGGGCTTGCAAACTCTCTGTTACCTGTTGCAATATTTTCGGTCCCACCGAGATATGCAATCGGCCCCACCGAGTTTGCTTGGCCAACTCTCTGTTTCTCTTATTACCCAAATCGGTCCCACCGAGTTTGAGTAATCAGTCAAACCGAGTTTTGGTTTTACCCTAACCCTAGCACATCGGTTCCACCGAGTTGAACTAGTCGGTCCCACTGAAAACCCTAACGGTCACTAGGTTTACTAAATCGGTCCGACCGAGTTTTTTCCTTCGGTCTCACCAAGATTGGTAAATTGAGTGTAACGGTTAGATTCTATGTGGAGGCTATATATACCCCTCCACCCACTCTTCATTCGGGGAGAGAGCCATCAGAACATACCTACACTTCCAATACACATTTTCTGAGGGAGAACCACCTACACTTGTGTTAAGGTCAAGATATTCCATTCCAACCATATGAATCTTGATCTCTAGCCTTCCCAAGTTGCTTTCCACTCAAATCTTCTTTCCACCAAATCCAAATCCTGTGAGAGAGAGTTGAGTGTTGGGGAGACTATCATTTGAAGCACAAGAGCAAGGAGTTCATCATCAACACACCATTTGTTACTTCTTGGAGAGTGGTGTCTCCTAGATTGGCTAGGTGTCACTTGGGAGCCTCCAACAAGATTGTGGAGTTGAACCAAGGAGTTTGTAAGGGCAAGGAGATCGCCTACTTCGTGAAGATCTACCGCTAGTGAGGCAAGTCCTTCGTGGGTGACGGCCGTGATGGAATAGACAAGGTTGCTTCTTCGTGGACCCTTTGTGGGTGGAGCCCTCCGTGGACTCGCGCAACCGTTACTCTTCGTGGGTTGAAGTCTCCATCAACGTGGATGTACGATAGCACCACCTATCGGAACCACAACAAAAACCTCTGTGTTTCCTATTGCGTTTGAATACTCCAAACCCTTCTCTTTACATTCTTGCAAGTTGCATGCTTTACTTCCCACTGCTCATATACTCATTGCATGCTTGCTTGATATGTATTGTGTTTGTTAAACTTGTTCTTAAACTCCACTTAAACTTAAGAATATTAAAAACTGCAACTTTTGGTAATTAGTGTCTAATCACCCCCCCTCTAGACACCTCTTCTCGATCCTTTCAAGTGGTATTAGAGCATTGGTCTCCATTGCCTTGGTTTAAACACCATTGGAGGAAGATGGATGTGTCTACTTTGGGGAGTCTTAGACATAGAGTTCCTATTCTTGATGGAGAGTATTTTCATGAGTGGAAAAATGAAATGCTTGAGATTTTCAATGAATATCATTTGAACAAGTACATTACTAGCCCTTGTGCACCTCATGTTGATCCTTTGCACCCTAACCTAGATGAAGATATTGACATGATTCGCAATCTTAGAACTGTTAATCTTATCACTAGAGGCTTGCCTAGAAACTTGATTGGATGTTTGCTGACTCTTAAGTGTGCGTACACCATATGGAAATTCCTTGAGGAACTCTTTCCTAATTACTCCTTGAAAGATCTAGATGAAATCCTCCATAAGTCTATTGCTTTGATTAAGATGAGTTCCAATGATCCCAAATTTGGTGACTGCTTATTTGAGCTTACTGATCTTACGAGTGCCAAAGGAGATGTTGGAATCATTAGCAATATCATTTCCAGAGCTATTAGAATTCATAAAGATAACTATAGAAATGATCATTTATCTAATGAATTGCCCTCTCTAGGAATTGATCAGTCACAAGATGATGTTGAACATGAATACTCGGATGAGGATGATGATGATGATGATGATAGTGACTATGATCTCGATGATGCGATGAGACACTTTGGTCTTATGGCAAATCTTCGCGGCTACATGGCTGGAGGAAAGGAATGGGTCCTTGATAGTGGATGTACTGATCATATGACCGGAGATAAAGACATGTTCCGTGAGCTTGCTGAAAATGACGGCCCTCGAAAGTATGTCACTTTTGGTGATAATTCAAAGGGTAAGGTGGTTGGCCTTGGTAAGGTGGCCATCTCACATGATAGCTCCATACAAAATGTCATGCTCGTTGAATCTCTTGGCTACAACTTACTTTCAGTATCTAGACTTGCTGATTTCGGTTTCAATGTCCTATTTACTGAAGTAGACTGCCAAGTGTTTCGTAGAGGTAATCATAAAATGGTCTTTACCGGTATACGTAGAGGAGATCTTTACATTGTTGATTTCACTAAAAAGGCTCAACTTAAAACTTGCTTAATTGCCAAATCTTCTAAAGGCTGGTTGTGGCATAGAAGACTAGGTCATGTTGGTATGCGAAATCTTGATAAGCTTATTAAAAGTGATCATATCCTTGGAATAAAAGATGTCATATTTGACAAGGATAGACTTTGTAGTGCTTGTCAAGTAGGGAAACAAGTTGGAGGAAGTCACCACGCGAAGAACATCATGACCACAAGAAGACCACTCGAGCTACTTCACATGGATCTCTTTGGTCCAAATGCCTACAAGAGTCTCGGTGGTAACTCATTTGGTCTAGTCATAGTTGATGATTTTTCAAGATTTACGTGGGTGTTCTTTCTTGATGACAAATTGCAGGTCCAAAAGATCTTCCAAAACTTCGCTAGGAAGGCCCAAAATCAGTTTGACGTGAAGATCAAGAAGGTTCGGAGCGACAACGGAACGGAGTTCAAGAACGCAAATGTGGACACCTTTCTTGATGAAGAAGGGATTTCACACGAGTTCTCGGCTACGTACACACCTCAACAAAATGGAGTTGTTGAAAGGAAGAACCGGACTCTTATCGAGATGGCAAGAACGATGCTTGATGAGTATAAAATGCCAAAGCACTTTTGGGCAGAAGCGGTTGAGACAGCTTGTCATGCAATAAATCGCTTGTATCTTCAAAAGCTACTCGGCAAGACGGCATACGAGATCCTCACCGGTAACAAACCCCAAGTTGGATACTTTCGAGTATTCGGCTCAAAGTGCTACATTCTTGATAAGCATCGTCGTTCTAAATTTGCTCCTAAATCTCATGAAGGTTTCCTACTTGGTTATGGCTCAAACTCTCACACTTACCGTGTCTACAACAATTTCACCCGAAAGGTTGAAGAGACGGTAGATGTGAAGTTTGATGAATCTAACGGCTCGCAAGTAGAGCAATTGCCAATTGATGTAGGAGACAAAGACCCTTCGAAAGCAATTCAAGACTTGTCCACTGGCAAGATTCATCCAACAGAAGTGAAGGAGACTACCTCATCCGTCCAAGTGGAAGCTTCTACCTCACGACAAGGTGAACCAAGAGTTGATACGGAAGCATCCACAAGTGGGACACGCCAAGATGAAGAAAATGAGGGAGCACACCAAGATGAACATCAACAACCTCCTTCTCCACCACGACAAGAGAACGACAACGTCAACAATGAAGAAGGCCAAGAAGAAGCACAAGATGAAGAGGATGTTCCACCCCGACCCAAGCAAAAGCTTTCATGAGTTCGAGCAAGAATTGCTAAGGATCATCCCGTCGAGCAAATCTACAATGATATCCAAACCGGGAGAATCACTCGCTCTAAAACTCGTTTAGCTAACTTTTGTGAACATTACTCATTCATCTCTAGCATTGAACCTATGAAGGTTGAAGAAGCATTGGAGGATCCGGATTGGATAAATGCTATGCATGAAGAGCTACACAACATTGAGAGAAATCAAGTGTGGACATTAGTTGAGAAACCCGACAACAACCACAACATCATTGGTACCAAATGGGTGTTTCGCAACAAGCAAGATGAAGATGGACAAGTGGTTCGCAACAAAGCACGTCTCGTCGCCCAAGGCTACACACAAGTTGAAGGTATGGACTATGGTGAGACATATGCTCCCGTTGCTAGACTTGAGTCCATTCACATCTTACTTGCTTATGCTAATCACCATAGTATCACCTTGTACCAAATGGACATTAAGAGTGCTTTTCTAAATGGCAAAATCGAAGAGGAAGTTTATGTTAAGCAACCTCCCGGCTTCGTCAATCCTAAGAAACCTAATCATGTTTACAAACTTCACAAAGCCCTTTATGGTCTTAAACAAGCTCCTAGAGCATGGTATAAATGCTTGACCAAGTTCCTTATTGAAAAAGGCTTTGAAATTGGTAAAATTGATTCTACTCGTTTTACTAAAAGGGTTAATGGAGAACTATTTGTGTGCCAAATTTAGGTTGATGATATCATATTTGGTTCAACTAACCCTCATTTTAGTGAGAAGTTTGGAAAGCTAATGTCGGAGAAGTTTGAGATGTCTATGATGAGTGAACTCAAATTCTTTCTCGGTTTGCAAATCAAGCAAACTAAGGAAGGTACCTTTGTCTCTCAAATGAAGTACACCAATGACTTATTCAAGAAGTTCAATATGCAAGAATGCAAAGGTATGACTACACCCATGCCTACTAGTGGACATCTTGATTTGACAAAAGATGGTGAACCGGTTGATCAAAAGGTTTATCGCTCTATGATTGGTTCATTGTTATATCTATGTGCCTCTCGTCCCGATATTATGCTAAGTGTGTGCATGTGTGCACGATATCAAGCTGCTCCTAAATAATGTCATCTTAAGGCTGTGAAAAGGATAGTGAGATACCTAATCCATACACCAAATTTTGGCATTTGGTATCCTAAGAGGTCCTCTTTTGATCTTGTTGGCTACTCTGATTCGGACTATGCCGGAGACAAGGTTGATAGAAAGTCCACTTCGGGTACTTGTCAATTCCTTGGTAGATCTCTTGTGTCTTGGTCTTCCAAGAAACAAAACTCGGTATCCTTATCCACCGCCGAAGCGGAATACATTGCCGCTGGTTCATGTTGCGCTCAATTACTTTGGATGACCCAAACTCTTAAAGATTATGGGATATATGTGAAACATGTTCCATTGCTATGTGACAATGAAAGTGCTATTAAGATTGCTCACAATCCCGTGCAACATTCTCGAACTAAGCATATTGAAGTTCGTCATCATTTCATTCGAGATCATGTTGCAAAAGGGGACATTAACCTTAAGCATGTTCGCACCGATAAGCAATTGGCGGATATATTCACTAAACCACTTGATGAGAAAGTGTTTTCCAGGTTGAGAGGTGAATTGAACATCATTGATGCTTCAAACTTGGAGTAGGAACTCCATTTGATACATGCGGGGCATGAGCCTATGACTAATCCTCAATATTTCTCTTATGATGCTATTCATATGTCTTGGATATATTTGTACCTTGCATGGTATCTAACCCGTGTAGGTAGTTGGTTGAATCTAAATATATGAGATTGCAACTCACTCACATCTTGAGCAATCTCTACATCACCAAGTCTCTACACAATGGTGATTGAAGACAAGGAAGCACGAAACCATTCAAACATATCCTTTGGCAAATTCCATGTTGAGTCTCATGATTGTCATTTTGGATACACAAGTGCTCTTCCTTGCAAAGCTAACCCATGTAGGTAGATGAACTCAAACTCCAAGTGGTGCTCCCAACCCTTGATGAACTACATCAACCTTGAGCAACCCACACAAGTTCAACTACATGAGCAAGATCAACACCACCACCCAAGGTATGTTATTCCATCTTAGAGAAGCTTTACTCCAAGTAATGAGTCAAAGCAACTCAACAAGATGTGAATACATCAAAAGGCTTAAACGAAAAATGGTAACCCCATTTTAAGCTTAAACGATGAGTATGACCTATGATCAAGTGCTCTCAGTTGACTCCTAAGTCAATATACTCTAACATAGGTGACTCTGTCACCGACCATTTCTAGATGAAGTTCTCTAGTGTTTCTCCGTGCTTTTGCATTTGCATATTTGTTTCCCCTTTCAAAAAAACTTCATCTAGAACTTTTAGTTTCTTTTCTTTCCTTTTTGTTCTGCATTTTCTGCATCCAATTCATTGCAAATATTTCAGTTAATTCCTTGCATATCCTTGTGAGATCTTACTTGTCTAGTGAGCTGAGGTGACAAGTGGTTTCACTCTGATGAACTCGGTCACACCGGTTTGTTCTCTTCGGCCCAACCGAAATCCTTCGGTGCAACTGAAGCACACAACTCGGAGTCACCGATTTCATGACAGGAAAACCAACTTGCCACTTATTCCTGATTTCTGTTTGCTCCAGCTCCACTCAATGATTCTTGTCCTCTGCCAGCATCATATTAGACATGCTGCTTTGCTCTGTGACTCAAGGACCAACCCATTTGTATCACATGTCCAGAAGAGCCCTTCTTGGAAATTGATGTCAAAGGGGGAGAGAGAGATCACATCAAAGCTTAATTCTTCCTATAGGGGGAGAAAGAGAGAGTACTCAGGGGGAGAGAGTTTCTCAACTAGGAGAAAGTAATATCATCAAAGACCCCAGATGCTTGGTGTTCAAGAGGAGAGATGTCACATGTCTTTAAGAGGGGAAAGACATGTTTGGTTGCTTGCTTTAGCTCAAGCTCTGTTGTTTCTTTTTTGTTGCTCTGATTTTCTGTTCCCTATCTTCTCCCAATATCCCATGCAGATTCAGGGGGAGCAAGACATCTAAGGGAAGGAAATCTTTGACTTTATTGCATATCTTTACCTTTGGGGGCATATCTATATCCAATGTGGTACTTAGTACTCACTCTACATGTCATCCAGTCTTGGTTCTCTTGTGGTTTCTCTTGTTTGCTCTGGTCAGTAGGTGTATCTGTGTTATTTAACCTTGTTTGCGTAGGTTCATCCCATCCTAAGCCAACTCAAGACCACAAGGTAAGTATATGCATCACAGTCATGTGAATGAGAAGTTCTTGCTGATGTACATACTGTTTGCAAGAAGGACTCATGAGCATGAAGGTACATTTCTCACATTCACATCATTTGCTCTGATGCATATAGCCAAGATACATGTAACACATTACTTACTCTGTCATGTTTACGCATTCACATGCTCCTATATTCAATATTCACATGATTGCATACATGTAGGGGGAGCCTATGCATGTTACATGTCTTTCCAAAGCTTTACTTGCTATTCTCTATATGTTTATCTAAAGCTTTGATGTATGTTGTCATCAATTACCAAAAAGGGGGAGATTGAAAGCACAAGTGCTCCCTGGGTGGTTTTGGTAATTAATGTCAACATATCTCTTGTTGGACTAACACTTTTACCTAGTATGTTTCAGATAAGTTCAACAATGGAGTGGCATGGACTAGAGGATGTGGAACCCTTCAAGATGCTAAGGACAAAGGATTGGCTCAAGCTCCAAGATCAAGACTCTACATTTTCTATTTTAGTGATCCAAGATCACATTGAGTCTATAGGAAAAGCCAATACTATCAAGAGGGGATGAGGTGTTGCTTAATGGCTTGCTTGCTCAAAGTGCTTAGTGATATGCTCCAAAACCCTCAACTACCTTCCCACATCCACATATGACCTAAACCAAAAGTCAAACTCGGCCCCACCGATTCTTTCTATCCGGAGCCATCGAGTTCAGTTAACATAGCCACTGCCAGAAACCCTAATCAGTTCGGTCTCACCGATGGGATCTCGGTCTCACCGAGATGGGCTTGCAAACTCTCTGTTACCTATTGCAATATTTCGGTCCCACCGAGATATGCAATCGGCCCCACCGAGTTTGCTTGGCCAACTCTCTTTTTTGCTTATTACCTAAATCGGCCCCACCGAGTTTGAGTAATCGGTCAAACCGAGTTTTGGTTTTACCCTAACCCTAGCACATCGGTTCCATCGAGTTGAACTAGTCGGTCCCACCGAAAACCCTAACGGTCACTAGGTTTACTAAATCGGTCCGACCGAGTTTTTCCCTTCGGTCTCACCGAGATTGGTAAATTGAGTGTAACAGTTAGATTCTGTGTGGAGGCTATATATACCCCTCCACTCACTCTTCATTCAGGGAGAGAGCCATCAGAACATACCTACACTTCCAATACACATTTTTTGAGAGAGAACCACCTACACTTGTGTTGAGGTCAAGATATTCCATTCCAACCATATGAATCTTGATCTCTAGCCTTGCCAAGTTGCTTTCCACTCAAATCTTCTTTCCACCAAATCCAAATCCTGTGAGAGAGAGTTGAGTGTTGGGGAGACTATCATTTGAAGCACAAGAGCAAGGAGTTCATCATCAATACACCATTTGTTACTTCTTGGAGAGTGGTGTCTCCTAGATTGGCTAGGTGTCACTTGGGAGCCTCCAACAAGATTGTGGAGTTGAACCAAGGAGTTTGTAAGGGCAAGGAGATCGCCTACTTCGTGAAGATCTACCGCTAGTGAGGCAAGTCCTTCATGGGCGACGGCCGTGATGGAATAGACAAGGTTGCTTCTTCGTGGACCCTTCGTGGGTGGAGCCCTCCGTGGACTCGCGCAACCGTTACCCTCCGTGGGTTGAAGTCTCCATCAACGTGGATGTACGATAGCACCACCTATCAGAACCACGACAAAAACCTCCGTGTCTCCAATTGCGTTTGAATACTCCAAACCCTTCTCTTTACATTCTTGCAAGTTGCATGCTTTACTTCCCGCTGCTCATATACTCATTGCTTGTTTGCTTGATATGTATTGTGTTTGTTAAACTTGTTCTTAAACTCCTCTTAAACTTAAGAATATTAAAAACTGCAACTTTTGGTAATTAGTGTCTAATCACCCCCCCTCTAGACACCTCTTCTCAATCCTTTCAGATGTATAACGGGGTGATGCACAGTCTGTTGCAACAAAGAACAAACAACCAAGGAGCATATTTGTGTTGGTCCCAGTTTTGTTATCTTTAGACACCTTTCCCTATGTGAGGGCAGCAAATCTAGTCTTGCTCAAACTCTACAGCCTTGTCCCCCAAAACAAAAAGATCAGTTCATTACAGATGTGCATACTACGTTTGTCATTGTTTTCCCTTTTCGACCAACGTAGGTGCTTGATAGCCAGTGTGTACTAGTACTTTCCCCCCTTCCTTTCCTCTTTGAACTACGTCCTAGATTCATGCTATACAACTTTCCCCACTACTTTTCCCCTTCCCTTCCTCTTTAAACCACGTCCTAGATTCATGCTATACAACTTTCCCCACTACTTTCCCCCTTCCTTTCCTCTTTGAACCACGTCCTAGATTCATGCTATACAAATTTCCCCACTACTTTCCTGGTTGATCCAACACCTAGATTCAAGTGCACAAGCGATAAAAGCCCACATGCAGCTAGAGCAATGCATGTGGAATAAGTAAATTATACCTTACGGTTCTTGGGGTGTGGTTCGGTGGGTGAACGAAGGCCGTTCTTCCCACACTATGTACGGCGGCGAGGAAGAAGGGGTAAGAGGCCTCCCGCGCCACCACTAGGTGAAAGAGAACAGCTGTGCCGGTAGTGGATTCCCTCCCTCGCCGACGGCGACAGCGTTAAGCCTCCTTCCATTCCTGGCGGACGGATCCTGCCGGCTCTTTGACCAGCAGTGAGGGGAGAGAGAGAGAGATAGAGAGAGAGAGGCCAACAAAGTCTTGTTTAGATCCGGAGAGGGTGAGGGAGTGTGAAAAAAGCAACTACAAGCGTTGAGGCTTCAGCGTGTATATATGTAGTCGAGAGTGAGTGTGAAGAGTGCAAACCCTAGAAAACAACAAAATTATGCTCAAGTGCAGTTATCGAACCCGAGACCTCAAGTTTGAAGAGCGAACGGGCTAACCAGCTACACCACCCTCACATTATGTTTAACGAGAGGAAAATAACCTTTTATACATTCCTGCATTCGTGTGACAAGCATGCCGTGTTTTTTTGAGTGGGAGTCATTGGGATTTAAATCATAATCATGTCATGTGGCTTTGGTGGTAAGGTCTTTTGGGATTTAAAGCAGTGTTGGTTGTACAGAAATAATGCAGCCTTAGTCACCTTACCTCTCTCCATGTAGTATGTTGGGTCCCACCAGTCAGAGGGTGAAACAAACAAATTAATAAGAAAAATTAGAAGTGTCAGCGGTGTATCTTACCTCACACATCTCGCTACTGCTCGTGAACACTATCCAATTGATCCCTCTGTTCGCTTACGTACTATTTTAACCGAATCCTTATTTTAACATGCACACAATACGCATGCATGCACTCGCACACTAGCACACAGCGAGCAGACACACACTAATTGGCACACAACACACACACACTGGCGACTGGTGACGAAGTTGAGGCCGCAGGGTCGTACTTCGGTAGCCACACAACAATCGTGCGCATAAGGCGAGTAGAGCAACCTAGTGTGGGTGTCATCATAATCATCATTGATGGCCATGTCATCTCACGCAGATGGAGTTTGTATGCATTGTGCCACAAGTAGAGAGAGCTCGGACTTGGCGTAGTGGTAGAGCAATGAGTCGACGACCTCGGGTGGCAGGGCGACAACGGGAACGGCGGACAACAGGCGAGGTACTACAAGAACTTGCGGAAATAGAGGCTAGCGCGCGACTTGAGTCTGTGCTAGTGCGTGTGCATGCACTTCAAGCTGCGTGCTGCATGCATGTGCCGCTACTAAAGGTAGAAAACTATATTTTCCACTAGTTAATCACAACTGGAGGTTGGTGTAGCTGGTTAGCCTGTTTTCCTATATAAAGCGTGAGGTCTAGGGTTTGAACCACGCCCCCGTGCTTATTTTTATTTTCTTTCAACTTCTTTCTTCCAACCAATGATAGGTAGGACCCACATGACAGAGAGAGAAAACTGATCTAACAAGGTGCTAGGAGGATTCTTTGACTAGTAAAATGCATGAATACAGAGCTATACGATCTCGCAGTGACCATATAATCACCTCATCACGTATATAGTGACCGTATCGACCGTATTCTTGAGTACAATGACCAAAATGAACTTATACGATAAGTTCAATGACCAACAATGCATTTTACTGTTTTAATTATTTAGTTTGTACACTTTGCTCTGTTCCAATAATTCTGGGCACTTGTATTCGACCTAAGTCAGTGTGCCACCGTATCTCGTACTACTCCCTTAGTCTAGTTGTAAGTCATGTTAGAAGGTGCAGTGAGACCAAGGTGCAAGCAGATTGGAGGAGAAGGAGAAACTTGACTAGTCCTTCCTCCAATCAAAGCCCTGATTTCTGCCTCTAAACGCAACAATTAATCACAACAACTAAGAGATGTCGTTTTAGCTACCATGCAGGGCCACGTATTAACTCGCATGCAAGCCGACTTTGATTTCTAGACTCATCAACGTGTAGTTGCGCTCCATGCATTGGGTCATGCATTGGGTTTCCGGCGGAGATAACAAGGCAGAGTAAGGGAGTGTTTGGTTACATTGCTTAGTAGTAAGGAAATTGCTCGACTAGCCCAGCTAGCCAGCTTTCGCTTTGCCAACCTTTCCTGGTCAAACGGTTTAGTTCTTTTTCTTACCAGCCTTGCCCCGTGAAAAACATTGTCATGAGTGGGTCGCTGATTTTTCCGTGCGCGAAGTTTGCCGTCGGAAGCAAGCCGATTTGGCTCTCCTGAGCTAGCAAGGTTTTTCTAGCCCACCCAAGCTAGCTGGCCCACAAAAGCTAACATATTTTAACAGTTCCAAATGCCTAACCTTGCCCGACTAGGCTATAACTGTTCTTGCTAAGGATCCAAACGCTCCCTAAGTAACAACGCTCGCTAGCAATGAGGCCAAGAGGGGATTGAGATGCAAAGTTAATGGACGACACCTAAACATCTGGGGAATATCTGATTTTCGTAAGATCACTTAACACCTAGACGGAGGGAGTACTACTCCTCAGTCTAGGTTTGATGGAATATTCGTCACCTCTTCTCTTCTTGTACGTACTCCATTTGTATCTCACTTCCTGTGGCTTCGCACTCGCACGATATTCCTATTATATGAACCTGTGTGTGCGTGTGCGTGTATGTGTGTGTGTGTGTGTGTGTGTTTAACAACATGTGTGTGTTAGAGAGAGCGACACATCGACCTAATCCTACAAAGAGATGGTGTGTAGTGGACGATTTAGCCGTGAGAGTCGGTGCATCCTCTCGTTTCCAAGCATCCGATCGGGACAGCTGTCATGCCCGCTCCTGACCAGCCTGGCCCACCCAAAGCCCCTCCATCGCCTGCGCGCGCTTCCCGCCTGAAACGGTCAGCGCCGCTCCAAAGAATCGGTGCCGCATTCATGCCCGGGCAGAGCGGACGCGACCTCTCACTGGCACCTGCGTTGAAGGGAGAAGCGGATTCAAGAGTGATGGTTGCTTGGTCCGTCCAACTTACTGTTGGGTGTGTGTGATTTGACGGCTCATTGGTCATTATTACTGAGGTGGTACAACTACTGGATGTCCCATGCTTTGGCGAAAGGAGGTACTAGATTACAATTTTCTCCATTCTTACAACGGAGGAGTGCGAAAGCAGTGAAAACACGTAGGCTCGATGATTACATGGCCCACCTCACACTATCACCATAATTTATGGACACGGTGCGACACCTAACTCTTTACATAGTACTAGTATAGTACGTACTGTAATTTCTTAGCGAGATAAATTTGTACAGTGTTGTGAAGCTTCCAGCTTCTGTTTCATGTATCTTGCGTGCAAGGTTGCCCCATTGCAACATTTCATCAAATACAAAGGAGACTAACATGCATGCTATTGCATCTCAATGATTGACAGATCATAGCCAATATGTACTCCCTTCGATCCAAAATATGTGTCTCAACTTTATGCAAACTTTAGTACAAAGTTGTACTACTACTAAAGTTAACACTTATTTTGGAACAAAGACAGCTAAAGAAAAAAGAACGATCCATGTAGTCCCTAGCCCTTGAACCGCAAACCCTAACCAGGCTTTAATTTGCTGGCAACGTTGGAGCTTCCCAAGAAATGAAGTTTGCAACCCTTTGACCATCAGATCATTTTGTGCAGTTTCACCAAAATCGAGATGAGCATCCCTGTGGCAAATAAATTTAAGAAGCATGATTAGAAGAAGATTACTAGGACTAGTTGATGAGACATAAACTCATCACAAATACAATAAGTAGAAGCCAGTAGAGGTATGTGCAGGGCAAAGAAGTAGAGAAATATCCACATGGAGTGATGTGGGCAACTAGGGCAGTGGTGCAAGCCGTCTGTAAGGAAATTGTACCTGAGGGATGTCGGGACGTAGCTCAACCTAGAGAAGGGCGGCGGGAGGCGGCAACTGCCCTCGTCGCGACAGTGAGCAAGGGACGAAGGCAACCTCACCAGCTTTGTGAGAGAGAACGGCTGGACCCCTGATCTGGACGTGCCGATAGTGGGTTTTCACCATCGGCAATAGCGACCGCATCTACACTAAGCATCCACTCCTTCCCCCGACGGACGTGATCCGCCCGGATGTTAGAGATGTGGCCACAGTCGTTTTGTGCGAGAGAGTGTGAAGAGAGCAACCCTAGCAAGAAACTGTGTAGGCTCGTCCTGGCTATGTATATAGTGGAGCGCTTTCCTTTTCTCTCCATATGAACCTATTTATATTGCATATCTGCCACTGAAGAAAAAAAACTTTATTTATAAATGACGCAGCACCGTTCATGCGTGGTTCCCGACCCTCCATTATTTATAAGTGAGTAACTACTACTAGACGCGTCAAATTATCACATGGGCTGCATCATCTTACAGAAATGAGCTCCACCGTGTCACATGTGTGGTTGGGGAAGACGCAAAAGACGCAAAGAAAGCTACGTGAGTGGGTGCGTGCACCTCTTCTCTTCGAGCATGGTTATTAAAAGTATAGCCCACTACTGTACTACCACGCGGTTATTATATATGGGCAAAGAGTATTGGCAGTAATAATGACTAATAAGCCGTGAAATCATGAGGCTCACCTTTCTCTATGTTTGACCGAGGAAGCAACCATCATTTCACTCCTCGTCGAATATCCA